>NC_135509.1:18672500-18862500 GCF_051989575.1 Stigmatopora nigra | reverse complement strand
GTTTGTAGTTGTTTTTTCAGAAGGTGGGAACAAATTAATTTGTATTTAGTTCCTTTCAATGGGAAACGTTGATTCAAGATACGAGTAAATCGTCTTACGAGCTCAGTCCTGAAACGCATTAACCGTGTATCTCAAGGTATGACTGTATTATTATTGTTTTCTATTCCCTAGTTAAGACAATATGTTTGCAAAAATAATTTCTCATTTTTATTTACTACTTACCTGCATCTCCAGTGCATGCGGGTAAACAAAAAGTTTTATACAGTGGTTGTGTGTGATAGACGAAAAGGATGCTACATTACCAAAGTCCACTGTACTAAGCCTTTGTACAACTTTTTAGATTTTAATTGTGTCTTATTCGTTTGCTTGGTGACTATTTCTTTCGATTGAGACGGTTGTTATATGGGATGAGTTAATAAATCTCGATGGGAATTGCTTGGATTGGGTTGCAATATTCCGAAAGGGGTGTGTACATGAAACCTTCCGATCTTTCCCGAGGCTTTCAATCCGAATAAAAGGTTCTAAACTAAACGTAGCCACTGTTTTTTTTTTTTTGCGTCATCTTCTGCCTGTTGAAGAAGGAAGGTAAGTGGAAGAGTGAAGTCTGCCTCCTTTATTTTCTATCTCTTAGCCTTATCTCTGGCTGTTCAGGAGCATGCTCTCAAAAAAAGGGGCCTTATTTTCCAATCTTATCAAAGCCCCTGTTTTAAACATATTTTTAAATGTCATTTTCATGCAATTATTCAAATCATACTGTGCTTTTTCTGCAATTGAGGTGTGCATTGCCACCGCTGTTGTGTGCATAATCCTGACATTTCTACTGTAAAAGAAATAATTTAATAAGAATACTTGAAGAACATGTGTTTTGCATGTGTTCAGTGTTGTGTGCAAAAGTAAGCAAGAGCATGTGTGTTTGGACGAGAGGAGAAGTAGTAGGTTTCCGATGTTTATCTGCCTTCCTTTTATTCTTTGTATTTTTGGAGGATTCACACAGTGATCTCTTTGTTTGGGACAGTCAGTACACCCCTGTAACCCTCTGGATGGGCAAAGAGACTATTTCCTGTAGAGAAAAAAAGAGAAGTGAGAGTGATATGAAAGAGATGAAGAATCTGGTGGAAGGAAGGAAGGACTGGGAGTTTGACAGAGGAAGAGACTGAGGTGAAAAAAGAGCATGTACATGGAAGAAGGCTTCATAGGAGGGACAGCGAAAGATGAGATGGGAGGATGTAGACAAAAATAAGATGACTGAATGATAGGTTTTGTGAAGGGGTGAATGAATGCACAATGGTTGAAAAGGTCAGAGTAGGAGTAGGATTCCTGACTAGAGGAATTCGATTTACTTCCTAATGCTAAGGCTTGGGAAATCATTTCAGGGAAATACTACTCCTTCCTGATATGAGCATTTATTTCTGGTAGTCTGACATATTTAGACATGTAGTACCAAAGAAAAACATGTACAATAGTTTCAAAATATGGTAAAAATATTCATGGACTTAAATGATGAGGCATTTTAGCGTTTATTTGATCTGTGTCTTATGGCTATTAGTGCAATGGAAATATGGGTGAACCTGTGAAATACATAGATGACGTTACAGGATGGTATACAAATACCAGTTAGGCGGTGCAGAAAATGTACATTTGAGCAAAGAAGACATTCCATTAAAAAGAACATTACATTACGGAGCACCAATACTTTGCTGTCAGAAAGAGGCTCTTATGTTAGAGGGACCGTGAGGTAGTATTTTGTTACTTGGGCGGGCATTTTACATAAAGTGGCACCTCGAAATACAGTTGTTGTCAAAATTTACATACACTTGTGAAGAACATAATGTCATTACCCTCTTGAGTTTCCAGTTATTTCTACAACTCTGATTTTTCTCTAGAGTGATTGGAAAAGATACTTCTTTGTCACAAAAAACATTCATGAAGTTTGGTTCTTTTATGACTTTATTATGGGTTAACAGCAAAAGTGATCAAATCTGGCTCTGTTTGCCCCGCCTCCACCCTGACTTTCAGATGCAACCTTTCGGGGGTTGTTTGCTTTTGTCTTCCCTTCAAAATATTCCCAAAATGGTGCACACGCGTCCTCACCATAGGATAACGCACAACCACTTGCCAACTTGCCGGGGCAGTAGTAATCCTCTCGTATTGTGAACAAGCTCCGGGGGGAAAAAAACACTGAAAAAATGCAACGCTCTGCCCAGTGCTCGTAGAGACATTATACGAGGTTGTGTGCCATTTAATATACCCCTGCCGTTTGCTATATCCGGGTATATTAAATGGGGGTATATTACACAGCAAAATACGGTAACTGGATACGGACGATAGAAGCTCTAATAAATGTACATTTGATTTTCCCAAACAGATCTGTTGATGATGTTCTTCACTTCCTGAAAAGCTGCTCTGTCAGAACTTCCAAATTTGATCATGCCTTCTTTGTGTTGTGCCGGCTGAACCTTTCACACGATTCCAAGCAATTAGCAACAAATGTTAAAATAGTGGGGCATGCTGGATTTTAAAGGAGGTTCCTGTCGTTTCTAACACGATCCACAAATGGAATGTGAAGTCAGAAGTAAAAGAATTAAAAGCACTTGTGAAATGTTTGACTATTTTGGGAGGGAAGCTAACAAACATACCAACAATTATTTTATCTTTATCCTGTATTTAATTGATGTCATTTCACATGGTGATTTACAATTGTAAAAAGTAGGAACGTTCACCGTTCAGTGGAAGGAAAGTTTTAAATCTTGTCGCCGTCATCTTTCTGTTATATCAGGCGGTATTGAGCGAGAAAGGCATGGAGAGAGAGAGAGCAAGGAGGCATTCTGATACGGAACGAGAGAATGGTGGAAGAAAATGAAGAAATGAAATCAGCCTGGCATCATTTGCATTCAGGTTTTATCAGCGAAGGAGGAGGGTGTTTTGGGGCCTGATAAGAGCGTGTGTCGTAGGCTGCGCTGGAGGTGGAGGGGGTCGGTGTGTAGACGTGCAAGCTTGAGTGTGCTTACAAATGCGATGTTCGAATTGACTTTAGTAAGAGAAGAGGCCTTATAGTCAGTAAGTGTTTACGCCCGTTTGCCCATTTGAACGTTATGGCCGTAATAGCGAAGACATGCTGTTGGGGAGTGAGAATGAGTGTGTGTTCTAGTGTGTGAATGTGGTGGCCGGGACTCTGGGAGTTAGGGGTTAATATCAGACCAAATAATTAGATTCACTATCGTCTCAGCAGCAGCAGTGCGGGGATCAGGCAGATTAAAGCCAGGCTCAAGGCTAGTTAATATTCATGAGGGGACCAGGGTCCAAGTTTAGACTGCAGCTCAGACTCTCCTCCGGCTGATGGGGCTTAAGGCAGTGCTCTCCATAAGGATGGAGCTTTGGCAGAGAGGCCTGACTGATAGATGGAAGACTGCATTGATATTTGGGCAGAATGACAGCAAAGAGAATGTCTTGGCATGGAAAAAAAATCTACATTTCTATGCATTTTTTTATCATTATCTTATTGACTGAGAACTGAAATGCCTGGTTCATCGCAGTTAGTCAAAATTGTATCATTCTGTTTCAGGTACTAGTATAGATCAGGTGGACCAATCTATGTAGCTATCAGTGTTACATCCACTGTCTTAAGCTAACCCTCTATCCCAGGGGTGTCAAACTCCCTTTGGTCTGTGAGCCCAATACAGCTTAATTTGAGATCAAGTGGGCCAGACCAGTAAACACATTGCAAAATTACATAGAACTAACAATAAGCCCACTTTTTTCCTTTGTATTAGTCACTAATACTAATAATTAGTGCAAAGAATGAATAAATTATCAAAATGTTTATTAAAAGAATTTTCCTTTTATAATATGAACAATATATTATGAACAAGAGAATAACATAAGAACATATATAAATGTCAAATCATGTGTTGTCTGCACGTACTAAAACATCGCGCCCTTAGCGGATAATACAATAACTACATTTTTTTAAGAACATTCATATTTTTTTATACAATGCAGCTTTCTTCCCCAGGCCGTACCAAACCACCAGACGGGCCGTATGTTTGACACCCCTGCTCTATCCCATTGTTGACTGAACCTGCTCATGTTTCTTTTTTGACGTTTTTTCCACGATGAAGAATATTAATACATAAGATTGTACTCTAAGTTCCAACTAGCAAAGTCTATTCGTCTTTGATGAATAGAACTTTGGCCATAATTACAATAGATGTAGACATAATAAAGTACCGCTATTCGTCACTTTGAGATTTTTACTTGTTAAATTAAGTTCATGTCTTTATATTCATATTATATGGTTCTTTATTTTCTCTTGAGTGTTACTGACCTTTCCCAATTGTCCTATCCTGGTAAATATCAATTTTGTGACCATGATAAGAATTACAAAATGATTAGAAAAAAAATTGAAAGTAAGGCAGCCAGGCGGTTTGAGTGGATGGTAAGTCAGCCTCACAGCTCTCAGGTCCTGGGTTCAAATCCAGGTCGGTCCACCTGTGTGGTGTTTGCATGTTCACCCTAGTCCTGCCTGGGTTTCCTGTGGGTACTCCGGTTTCCTCCCACATTCCAAAAAACATGCATGATAGGGTGGTTGGAAATTTGCCCCTGAGTATGAGTGTGGGAGCTTGACCCTAGTGAGGATAAAGCAGATCAGAAAATGAATAAATGACTGAAATTGGAAGTACTTTCGACTGAGCATTGGGTTACAAATTAAAACAAAAGCAGTCGTATCTTCCCATCAGCTACAGTTCCCCGTGAAATACAATACGCTCGGCCTTGAGCTCTATCGGAGAACAGAATGGGAAGGTTCTTCTTCTCATCCCACTCCTTTTTCAGTTTTAAAACAATCCCACGCATAATTTCCATCTTTGTCCGGTATTTCAATTCTCCTATCCTGTTTGTTTATCTTTTTTTTTTTATTGCACCTGATACAAGAGTTCTATCATATACACACACACATACATATATGCACATATGAATATATAAACATGTGTATATTTATATATACATGTGTATTTATGTATATATGTGTATATATTTATATATACTCATACAAATATATACACAAACACACAAGTTATATCAGGGAGTAAAACAGTAAGAGATTTTAGTGTTATTCGGACACAAAGGTAGTTTATAAAATTGTTGTCATTGTTCAAATCTAAAATGTTCCTCTGTAAAAAGTTGTGTGCTATTTTGTGGAAATGGACGTAATACTGCTTCCATCTGGCAGGAAGATAGCAGTATTCAGGCCCCCTTCTGTTCTTGACTGTTTCGACATCTGAGATAGATAAAAGTCTTTATCTTTGAAGATTTTTTTTTGGTTAGATTCTCAATACTGCAGTGTACCCTCTAAATTGCCCTTAGGTATGAGTGTAAGCATGAATGGTTGTTTGTCTCCTTGTGCCCTGTGATCATCTGGCCACTGATTCAGGGTGTCCCCTGCCTCTGGCCCCAAGTCAGCTGGGATAGGCTCCAGCACCCCCGCGACCCTTGTGAGGTTCAGAAATGGAATGAATAAATGACATCTGTGATGTATTACTATTTGCACACAGAAAAAATCACATTTCTAGTTCATCAAAGTTTGGCATGTTTGTCTGTACTATTTTCTGTGAAGTTACATTGAGGTTATGCCGCCCCCAGCTGGCTGTAATTTTTTCTTCATGTCTCATGTTCTTTTCTTTATCTGTTTTTCTATAGAATTCCAATTGGACCATAGTGTGTGATGATGCAGATTGTTGGGTCAACTGTCTTGCTTTGACTGCTGACCCATCGGACGCCAATTGTACGATCTACAACCAAGGTAAGATTGAAAGTAGAAATACTCTACGTCGTTAATGGAATAATACCATCAGCTTCCTTCATAGCCAAATACAATCAATCCATCGTCATTTAAAAGTGTTTCAAAATGTGCAACCGATTTTCATTCTTATGACCTCAAGCTGATTTTTTTTCAGGCGATGAGCTGTTCTGTAAGGTGACCAGAAACATCTCAGTGACAGAAATGCTCTTAGCCACCCCTTTGGTTCCCCCAAAATCGTCCTCGCCAATCGCGAGGGATTCCCCTCTTCTCAACATTGTCACCCCAAAATCATCTGTGGTAAAGGAGGAGCCAGTGTATCCTGCAGCCCTTCACACAGACATCCAACTCCTTCCACAGCAAGCGGGCATGGCTGCAATCTTGGCTACTGCTGTTGTCAATAGTAAGTAATAAATAATAGTTCAATGATATTAATATGCTGTAAACTGGAATGGTAATCTCTATTTGAATATACCTTTTCCCCTTATTTTGCAATAATAGTCTACTTAACGTTACCCGTACTGGTATACATTTTCCTTTCAGCACATGTGGTTCTTTAGCAGCAGATATCAAATTGGGCAATTTTATGTGACAGTTATTTTGATATTTCTGTCAATTGTATAGTATTTTATAGTATATATAAATATGTATATGTATATATATATATATATATATATATATATATATATATATATATATATATATATATATATATATATATATATATATATATATATGTATATATATATGTATATATATGTATATATATATGTGTATATGTATGTGTATATATATGTGTATATATATATATATATATATATGTATATATATGTATATATATATATGTATATATATATATATATATATATGTGTATATGTATGTGTATATATATATGTGTATATATATGTGTATATGTATGTGTATGTGTATATGTATATGTATATTTATTTTTCCAAATTCTAATTTGTAATTGGTTCAAAGTATGTTAGGATATATTTGTATTATTCAACTCAACAAATCGTGTGTTTTGGCATCTGTGATCAGAGGACATTTTCCCATGCAAAGACTGTGGGATTTGGTACAGAAGTGAAAGGAACCTGCAAGCCCACCTCATGTACTACTGCGCCAGTCGACAGAAACAGCCAGCTGCGTCCTCATCCCCGCCACAAGATAAACCGAAGGAGTCTTATCCCAATGAACGCCTTTGCCCTTTTCCTCAGTGTAACAAGAGCTGCCCCAGTGCCAGTTCCTTGGAGATTCACATGCGTACACATAGTGGTGAGAACAAAATGCATTTTGTACATGAAGGCTTTATCTTAGCTACAGTTTTGATTCCCTGACTCATTTGTCTTGCCTGGTATCTCACAGGTGAGCGTCCATTTGTCTGCCTCATCTGTGTGTCGGCCTTCACCACTAAAGCCAACTGTGAGCGGCATTTGAAGGTGCACACTGACACTTTGAACGGGGTATGCCATGGATGTGGCTTTGTATCAACCACCAGGGATATTCTCTATACCCATTTGGTTACCAGCCATATGGTGTGCCAGCCTGGATCCCGGAGTGAGGTCTATTCTCCGGGGCCAGGCCTTCCCAAGTTGCCCTTGTCCACTGGTGAGTCACACAATAAGTTTACACATTAAAATTAATTAAAGGGTTTTCAATTGCAAACACAGGGGTATTAATACATTCTGACCATTGTCCAAATCAATTATATTTTCTTTAACTTTATAAGTGAAAAGAAGAGAATGTATACCATATTTTCTATGATATTATATATGATATATTTAAGTAATTCCACCTGTTATTTTTACAAATACACCACAAGAGGGCGTTCTAGGCCCGTTGTGATAATTTACATTACATTTCAGGAGTACCCTTGTCCCATTTCCGAAGTGAATCCATATAAAAAAAATTCAAAAAGCATAGGACAATTTAAATCAAAGTTTTCATGTTTTTACATTGATTGAAATATTTTTTTGTAAACTATTGAAAAAGTACAGCATAATGAAAATAAGTTTACCTTTGTGTTTGTGTTTTACAGTCAGTAATTCCAACATTGTCACGCTGTAGTCACACTTGCATGTTCTACAATACGTAAATTTCGGTCCTGCAGTTTTCATTCCAACCAAACAGGCTAACACCTTTTCACCAATCTGTCACTTTAAAGGTGCAATCAGTGGATTTTAGCCAGGTGCTACTTTTAGCAGAAACTTCATTGATTTAACTGTGCGCCTGATTGGTTAGAGTAAAAACTTTGAACAACAACAGCCCCGGGAGACTCTTTTAAAGACCCTTAATTTTGTCCTCTATAAAATAATCATAAAACTCAGACTCACTGCCTTTTTTTTTCAAAATGAATATCCAAATGAAAAAAAAGTTCTTCATTATTTTGCCACCTTTGTTGTTTCTAACTAGTGGAGGAGCAAAGGGTTCTTTGAGGACAATTAACATAAAAGTCATTTCCTATATCTGTAAGATGTAATCAATAAAAGGTTTCAGGGGTGCTGGAATAGGGGAAGTACACAAAAATCACAGGACATAGTAACTAAACAACCACTTTTATTCATGACATATTTACGTTTAATTTTAGGTTTTCGATCAACCTTACATTTCTCACTTCATGTTTTTTTTTTTTGCTGGCAGTCTTTCAAATGAGAGATTTGCATATATCAGACCACAAGCATAATTAAATTATACCAGTAATTAAGGCTTGTGTACCTATAATTTTCATTCCAATATCATATGTATTTACTACAATCTTTCATTAATTTACTCACTTTCGGGTTATGGGGTGCTGGAGCCTATCCCAGCTTACAATGAGCAGTATGGCAGTATGAACTACCTAATATGGAGGAAAAAAAATCATAATCACATTTTCCCTACTCAAGCCCTCACGACCCTTGTAGCAATAAGATGTACTGAAGATGAAAAAAGGAATGAATTTATTGAGAATCAATCAAGAGAATATCTCAGGGGCTATCTTTTTGTATGAGCGCATATGTGTTATCTGCTATCATATTGAAATGTGGCCTACTCAAGGGGGGTCTGAAAGGCTACGTCTGTAAGGTGCACAAGGACAGAATAATGCATTCATGTGAATGAAATTATAATATAAACAAAATATAAAATATAAACAACAAATGTATTTCTTTAAAAACATAAAAACATAGACCTATAAAACCTATAAAAAACATGTTTTAAAAACATGACTGTAGTTACACAAGTAAAGTCTCTGTCAATCCAAATCGTTTTAGCAATTCGCAGCTGTCACAGGCATTGAATTTCTACATTTTAAGTTGGACTTTTAAAACGATTATAGCATTTGCACGCACACAAGTCGCACCATCTTAAAAGACGCTTTCTGAGTTCCGCATGCAATATCTGTTTTTAACCCATATACAAGGCTCTCTGGGTTATTGGCTGGAACATAGAATTACACATATGCTCGATGAAATATGACACACTCACTCCAAAACATATGACAGCATAAAACTTATGCTAACAGGATCGTAACCACGTTTGGTTGTCCATTAGTTGTTTCCTCACATATCCCAAAAATATGCTTGGTAGTCTGGTTGAACACACTAAATTGCCCTTTGGTATGTGTTTGAGCGTGAGTGGTTGTCTGTTTCTTTGTTCCCTCCAATTGACTGCCAACCAGTTCAGTTAATTCGAGCTCAGACATTCTCTAATCGTCCTCACCCTTAAAGTCCTCACTTCCTTTACCCGACCTGAAGAGTTGGCTTCCTCCAATCTGGAGAAAAATTAACAAAATATGAGTCCACCTTATAGACATAAAGATATGGTACCTTTTGCCTCTTTTTACGACTTTGGAAGTAAAGGCAACAAATCAAAATAATCACTTCAATGTTTTTAATGACGTGTTTCTTGATATTTTCTCTCCATCAGTTCTCAGCCCAGGAGACTCCGGTGTAGTGCTGAAGTGTCAGGTCTGTGGCCACAACTCTGGTTCCCCTTCCCAGTTACAGCAGCATGTACGCACCCACCTTGAAGTGATAGTGCCTGCTGAAAGGAGTCCCACCCCTCGCCAAAGTACCCCATCTTCTATTGACCAGCCTCAACCGTCCACACCAGATTGCGAACCCCAAGGCTGTGTCCCAAAGTCAGATTCCTCTAGTCCGGGTGCTCATGGGGGCTCTGCCACTCCCCGTGGGTCCAGTCCTCCTGATTCCCAAACCACTACCCTAAGAATCAAAGAAGAGCCTCATTCGGAATCTGAGACAGAGGAACACCCAATGGAAATTCAGGAGGATGGTGAGCCCATTGAATCGAAATCCACTGAGAAGACAAAGAAGGTTAAAACCATCAACTCCATTTGTCAGAAATCCAATTCTCCAAAAAGTCCTTCCGGAACAGCAGTAAAAGCAGAACCAACCAGTCCCACTCCAGGTTGTAGCCCTAGTCATATAGGTGGTAGTGGCACAGTTTTCCCTGTTGGATCAATGTTTTTGCCTCAGTACATGTTTAGCCCAGAAACAGCAATTTTGCCCCAGGCCTCTGAGATTCTGGCTAAAATGTCTGAGATGGTTCACAGCCGTCTGAAGCAGGGCCAGACAATTCCTCACAATAATGCAGCAGCCTTCTTCCCATCTGCCCCAACTGTAACGACGGCAACATCAACGCCTCCTTTAAAAGGAACCACCTGCTTTGAGTGTGATATAACATTTAACAATATAAACAACTTCTACGCACACAAACGGCTTTACTGTTCCAGTAGGCACCACGGTGAAGGTGCAACATCAGCTTCAGGGCCTGTATCAGCAAGGGATAGTTCCCCAGGCACGGTGCAAACAAGCAAGGCGCAAGATTCATCAGCCTCTCCTCATAATGGAGCAGTGAGCAGAACTGCCTCGGCCTCGCCTTCCGAATCGGAGGCTGTTGCAGATAGTGGAGATGTAGAAACCAAGAGTGTGTCAGTAAAGACCGAAAACCCAGTGGGTCGAGAGGGAATCTCATCCTCTTCAGAAGGCGAGGGTGCAGGCAGCAGAGGTGGACGAGCAAGCGAAGGTAGCCAGAGCCCCGCCAGTGGTTCTACAGAAGACTTGGATGAAGATCCTAACAGAACCTTTTGCGAGGCTTGCAATATCCGCTTTAGTCGGCACGAAAACTACACCGTTCACAAGCGTTTCTACTGTGCGTCACGCCATGATCCGTCCAACCATCGAGCCGTACACATGGCAAAGGCAACCACCGCAACAGCCTTCCATCCTCAACCCATTCGTACGCGCAAAAGGAAGAAGATGTATGAAATTCATATGGCACGGACAGAAGCCTTAGCAGCGGCAACCGCCGCCGCCACGGTTGCAGCTGCCGCTTCTGCGCCATCTCCCTCTGTGCTTGGCTTGGCGGTGAAACAAGAAGCTTCCCCTGGCTCTGCAAACAGCTCTAGCCCTGAAGGCGATGGTCCGATTGATTTGAGTAAGAGGCCCCGCCTCAAAGAAATTCCTCGGCATGGAACCAACAATATGCTTCCTGCCTTGCCCCTTACTGATTACCACAAGTGCACCGCCTGCAGTATCAGCTTCAACAGCATTGAGAATTACTTGGCTCATAAAACCTACTACTGCCCTGCCACCAACCTCCAACAGCACACGTTACAACTCCACAGGCTCAAAAGATCAGCTTCTACCTCTCCAGAAAGCAAGCCTCACAAGGAGCGACAAGAACTTCTGGATCCCATGGAAGCACAAACTCTCACCACTGATTGGAATTCACAGGCACAAGACTCATCAACCAGTGCCCAACCCTCAGCTTTAACCACATCTGATGCCACTCCACCTCTTGATTCAACAAGCAAACTCAGGACCACCTTAGGAGGAGGAGCTAAAGGTGCAGCTTCTTCTCAGATAGTCTGTCCATATTGTCCTAACAGCGCCATCACGTGTGACTTGATGGAGCACTTCAAGACTGTACATGGCCTGATTCTAGCAATTCAGTCACCGCAAGAGGCTCAACCCCAACCAAGCAGCATAGTCAGTCCCAGCCCAAGCCTTAGTCCAAGAGATGGAGTGACAGGCACCACCTCCAGTAGCCCATCTAAACTTTCTCACATTCAGCGAGACAGCATCAATGGGCAGGCAAGGAGTGACACCACTTCTCCTTCATCCCCTCTGATAAACGGCTGTCCATCAGGGGAGGTTAGATCACCATCAACGAGTTCACCTCAACCCATTTCTCTATCAAGGGCTCTCCCTCTGACTTTATCACCTGTGCCTGACCATCGAAGAGAAACAGTTGGATTACCCCTCCTTCCAGACAAGACTTCACCGACTGCTGCCTCCCAATTCGTCCCCACAACTCCACCTGCCCCCATCACCGCTCCCAAAACCCCTGTCATCTCTCCGGTCCAGAACGGTAACTCTCGTTACTGTAGGCTGTGCAACATCAAGTTCAGCAGCCTCTCTACCTTCATCGCACATAAAAAGTACTACTGTTCCTCCCACAGTGCCGAACATGTCAAGTAAAATGAGAAGTGCACCTCTTAATTTTCCTTACCTGTATCTGACTGAGTAAATTACACTCCTCAATCATCTCTGTGAAGCTCCCAAGGACTCTTTCTGCTCTTAGTCCTCCTTACAAGCAGGTGCCAAAGTGACACCTAGTTGCTCAAAATGAATGGCTGTTACTCATCGGCAGGGCCTGATGTTTTTATCTTGGGCAGAATTTGCTAGTGATATTATTCGATGGTTATTTCTCTTGCATTGGTCAACAGCACTGTGATCTGAGAGGGATACAATACGTTGGTCTACCTGCACACTAAAGTGTGCCTCATCCCTTAGGTCACTTTAAAGTCCCAAATTAATCACCAACCAGTTTTAAACATGTTTTTTTTTAGTTGTGGGACATTAAAATGTTCTATGTGAACAATATCATTCTTTCCAGGTTGAACTGAGTTTTTGGATGGAAAGCAGTGATTACATTCTGATAGTTGACAGATGATGATCATAGTCAACGCTGATTCTGGCTGTTCTCCAGTACTTTCACATTAGTCCAGAACTAAACCGAAGAATAATTTCTTCTATGAAAAAGACTCGATCATGTGTAATGTTTTTTTTACTATCTGTGCATAGTATATAATGTCTAAAAAAAGAAAAAAAAGGATTCTATAATACATTTTGTTTCAACACTGGCTCTTTTTTGCTTACTAGAAGAACCTAAAGCATTGTTTATTAAACAAAACAAAAAAATATGTGGTGTGAAATGTTACCGATTAGTGAAGGATATTTCAAAATTGATATTTTTTTTCTCTTATACAACCTTTTTTTATTTTCTTTCCTCTTCAAATGCAAGGGAGACAAATGTGAAGTATTTATCTTCTAGTCCTCACTGCTTTCAACAGAAAACTACCTACATAATGTGTAAGAGTATTTTTTATTTGCTTTTTTGTTATGCCGTTAGAAGAAACTGTGTTAAGTCGTTTTGTGTAGATTTCTAATATCCTCTGCTTGAGACTACACTGAGTAATTTCTAAAAAATACCTTTTTCTGTTATCGCCGTCTATCTAATGGTGACATCAAAATTTGATTTAATTCATCTGCATGTGGATTTGCAACACCAGTCAGTCCGATCGCCACTCACGGCTTGCGAGTGTCTTTTGGATGCAGTTGCTTAAACACTGTTATAGGAATGAAGTCACCCTTCACTCCTTAAGATATACAACATCTGCTCTATTTTTTTACCTGCATATTATGATCTCAGAGTGCACACCTTTACTTTATTCCTTTTTTTGTCCTATATGAAGTGTTACACATACACATCAATCCATGCCATGATATTTACATTAAAAAATGTTTTTCGTTATGTTTTTCCTGTTCTCAAGGGTAGCAGTATCATTAAAGCACCACAAATCCAGACAGCAAATAATTATCTCGTAAAATAACTTGGACGAGACTGTCAGTTTTATTTTATTTGGTCATTTTCCTACACACACACGGTACTCGGACAATTCGCAAAAAGACATTTTGCCGAGGGAAGTTTCGCCAACGGACATTTCGCCCATGGACAGTTCGCCAACGGACAGTTCGCCGATGGACAGTTCGCCGGCGGACAGTTCGCCAAAAAAATTAAGTGTTTAATTTATTATTTTATTAAATAAATAAAAGTCGGGATGTTCCTCATTTTGTTGTTTTTTTGTGCTGAGGTTGAATAACACACACAATCCGGGGCGGGCGCGTGAATCCCGTTTCGGCAAAACGTCTGTTCGGCAATATGTCCGTTGGCGAATCGTCCATTCAGCGAAACGTCTTTCACACACGCACAATACAGTTCCAGGCTACGCTTGCCATTGCATTGAAGATACTATCATTTACCTTATTTTATTTCATCAGACCCAAATTTAATAGTATAATGTCATTGAAAATCTTAGTTTTGTTGAATTTGATCCACTATTCACACATTTCCACCAGATTGATACTAAAACAGAGTTGGCTACCGGCCGAGGCATGACATCACGGAGTCTCTCAGTCTAAGTAATTCTAGTAATAATCAGGCAATCTGATTATAAAGAACAGAATTGAATGTATGTGTATTAAGAGTCTGTGATCCTCACTCATTTTAGCCCTGAATAAATCCCAAGCTCAAAATGTTCCATTCAGTCCATTTATTTCAGTTGGTTGCCACTCTTTTAAATCAGTGAATCAGCCTCATAGAACACAAAGCTTCACATAATTTATGTATGGATAGGATTAAGGTGATTTTGCCACTTTCAGGTACAGTATTTTACAGATTCCGTGATTAGTCTTATGAACTCCTGTCTACATTTGGGAACATTTTTACGCAATGTTGTCGTCATTTGATCAGATGCGATCTTAGTCCGATCTTGGTCTGTGACTAAAACTGAATGACCTTTTTGATTGATTTTGTGCTTTGCTTTATTTCAATTGACAATTCAATTCCAGAATTAAATACAAAATACCCAGCCCTACTTCTAATTGAGATATTTTTACCTTAACAAGTGTTCTACACAAAAATAGTTTACAGTAACAGCAAAACAGCTCAGAATATATAAATATGGTCAGATTGTGGAGCGCTGGACTTTTTTTTCACAGTATTCTTCCTATTTTGTTGCACTGTGTTGTCTAAAATGTGTTATTGTATGGATTGTTTTTCTGAAACTGTATTTATTTTATACAGCACTTTTCCCTATTAAAATAACATTCTTGTTCGATTGTGAAGGACCCTCCAACGTTATTTTCCTGAAATGTAGAAAACCTCAATGAATGTCGAATCCTCCATTTTTTTATTTTCTTATATTTCATTTCCACTACAGGCTTGTCCAAACTATGCATGGGAAATAAAAAAAAATGCTCTGAGACACATTATGTTCTTTTTGATGGCATTCCTTTTATATACTGTATGCACATGGCATGTTAATTCTAATTGACTTTGGTGGATGTCATATTCAAACGTATATGCATCACTTACTGTAGACAAATTGGTGACCCCATAATCTCAAAATATGCTGCAAGCATAACTATATAATAGCAAAAACGATTTTTGCACACACAAGTTTGCTTCAGCAACCCCAAGGGCCAATTGATGTAATGTCTTCACGGAAGGGGTCCAAAAACTTGCGGGCCTAATGTACAATGTCGGCTGGAGTGGGCCATGCTAGTTTTTTTTATTTGTTTATCCATAAGTTAAGGTGTTTAACCCTTGAAGCACTTTGATTTTCAACAAATTTCCCATCTTTGCACGGCAGACGCTGTTTTGGATCAATTTTTTATTAAGAACTATATTGAGGATTCTTACAACTTATGTTGACGTTGCATGAGAATAAATGAACAATTCAACTTTACTTGTATAGTATAGTGTTTGTAGGTACGTGTGTGTCATTAACACATTGGTCCAAGAGCCGAGGGAGCTGTGCTGCTGCTCTTTAAATACAGGCGTACCTATACAGTTATACCTCTACTTACGAAATTCATTGGTTCCAGAACGTTTTTGTAACTTGAACATTTTGTAAGTAGGTGTATTTTATATGTAAATCCTCTCATTTGTTCTATGGTCCTCATATATCTACCAACTAAACCATTTTAAATTGGTCAACATGTCCCAATTTTGTAAGAAAGATGTGAGAAACACAAAAATGAGAGAAAATGATCATAAATGTATTTATTAATGTCACAAAATGAATAACAAGTATATATACAAACCTTTGTTAGAGCGCATGGGAACAAGAGAAAGCTACCGAGATGCAACATAGAAATGGCACTCAAACATGAACACACATTTAATAAACACAGTATTAAGAATTCAAACAAACATTAATCAACATTAATTTATTTTTTTAAGTATATCTGCTTGGGTGGCGATTCTCCCTTTATAATCTCTCTCAGCTCAACATTGACAGAAGTTTTTTTTTATTGAACACGACAACGAGCCTACCTCCCAAAACTCTAAAATAAAATGGAATGACTCATGTCGCTTGATGGTTTAGTGCTTCTTGACCCTGACTTTGGTGCAGGAAGATACGGGCTCGCATAGTCTCTGGCAATCCTTACGAGGATGCGCGGTACAGAAAATGAATGACTCATCTTGTGAGCAAACTTGATTCTAAATAATAAAAGCCCTCTGCACAATACAGTGGAGCCTTGAATGTCATGTACCTTTTATGTCTGTCATAAAACCTGTAAGAAATTGTACAGGGAATGCTCAGGATATAAATTAATATTCTTGACTCAACTGTTGCCGCCTCGTGGTGTAGATGTTCACTCACTTGACTCCGATGCGGGCAGGCGTGGGCTCAATTCCCGCTGGTGGCAGTATGATTGCTGGTTGGGATGGTTGTTTGTTTCTCTGTGTGCCTTATGACTGACTGATGACCAGTCTAGGATGTATTCTCCCTTTTACGCGAAACCAGCGGGGTTAGGCTCCAGGAAACCGGTATTGAAGATGAATGACTCAACTGTCAGTTACCGTATCTTCTCTCATGTAAGCTGTATTTCATTTCATTTCTGAACCGGTTAATCCTCGCTAAGGTCGTGAGGGGTGCTGGAGCATATTCCAGCTGACATTGGGCCAGAGGCGAGGGACACCCTGAATCGGTGGCCAGTCAATCACAGGGCACAAGGAGACGGACAACCCTTCACCCTCACACTCATACTTAGGGGCAATTTAGAGTGTCCAATCAGCCTACGATGCATGTCTTCTGGAATGTGGGAGTTTGTGGAGAAAACCCACGCAAGCCCAGGAAGAATATGCAAACCGACCTAGATTTGAACCCAGGACTCCAACTGTGAGGCCGACGCGCTAACTACTCAGCCTGCCGTATTTGTAAAAAAAAATTGACTGAATCAAGGATACGGCTAATATGCGAAGTTTTACAGTGTTGCTATACTCTTTTTCACCAGTAGATGTCAGCAAATTAACAGTTTACTATTTGTTGGTCATTTTCTGTTTTTCAGTAAAACAACCATTAATGAATGAACTAATGCTACTAACTTCCTTATGATATTGACCCTAATAATGTGCTTTTGATTCATACAGTATCTGAGAAATACCACATGCGATGATTTTTCCTAAGATTTTCTCTTCAAAGTTAGACAAAGCAACAATTTCATAATAAGTCATATACAGAAAATATTTGGGGTGTAATATAGTCACGGTTGTTTATAACAATTTACACAATTTGCATACGTGAAAACTCAATAATCCACAATCTATTTCTAGTGATCTCCAAATAGGATGAGTTGGAGACCTGCACTAAACAAGTTAGTAGTATTATAAAAACAAACAGTACTTTGCACAGACGCTATACTAACACACATCCAGGAACAAGTATGGAAAAAATTTTGGGGTGACAAATCAGAAAGGTCAAACTGTCTTATTTGTTTCCAAGAAGAAAAATTAGAATTTCGACTTACTGTTATTTCTCATCCAATTCGCCAGTTGTTAGCACCACACAACCCAAAGATTGGAATTGGAGCAAAAGGTCACAAGGTGGTAAATTGCTTCTTACAAGAACCCATTGTTCACAAACAGAAGTCAGAATCACTCCATTTCTTGTCACGCTCCACCGCCCCCAACAATACCCACACTGACTCACAGCACTCTACAGCAATCTGCCATAGAATTTGGAATGACTATTGATGACAGAAGTGGTCAAGTGCGAAAAGCCAATGCTTTCTGTCCACATGATCAGTGAAGCATTGCCAGCTAGTGGATGCCGCATATAGTATTATGTACATTTGTATGAATGTCTATCTTCTATTAAGTACACATGCTGCAAAAATGGAGCTAAAGTCACTGAATCGCTGACATCTTCAATCTCATCTTTGGCTAATGTGAATAAAATACAATTGTGAAGTAATTGTGTTGCAGAAGCTTGGCACCAATTGTATGTACAGTGGTACCTCGACATACGAGTGCCCCAACATACAAGCAATTTGAGATACGGGTAGAATTTCGGACAAATATTTATCTTGAGATGCGAGACATATTTATATATATAAATATATATATCAGCAGCGGTCTGTGCATTTTATGGCGACACCTTCAATCCAACCCCTCAAACTATTTTATGGCTATAAAAACTCTGCATCTACAGCTGCGACACAATAAAAATAATCAATAATAATCTCATACAATTAAAATATTATTTAGGAATATTTTATGGCTATAAAAACTCTGCATCTACAGCTGCGACACAATAAAAATAATCAATAATAGCCTCATACAATTAAAATATTATTTAGGAATATTTTATGGCTATAAAAACTCTGCATCTACAGCTGAGACACATTAAAAATAATCAATAATAACCTCATACAATTAAAATATTATTTAGGAATATAGCCATATTCTACTCACCAAAAATCCTTTTTAACTACACAATATCCATCTTCCTTTCTTTCTTCCTTCTTTTCTATCGCAATCAAAGCTAATGATGAAAGTCGAGCCTGTCCTTTCGTATTTCTGGCATAGTCCGCCTTGAAAATGGCTTTAAATCAACACAACAACAGGAACTGTGTGTTAAGTCGTTTTGTGTAGATTTATATATATGTATATAGGTGTGTATATAGGTGTATATAGGTTTATATAGTTGTATTTAGGTGCATATAGGTGTGTATATAGGTGAAAGTAGGTGTATATAGGTGTGTATATAGGTGTATATAGGTTTATATAGTTGTATATAGGTGCATACAGGTGCATATAGGTGCATATAGGTGCATATAGGTGCATATAGGTGCATATAGTTGCATATAGGTGTATATAGGTGTATATAGGTGTATCTGGGTGTATATGGGTGTATATTGGTGTATATGGGTGTATATTGGTGTATATTGGTGTATATAGGTGTATATAGGTGTATATAGGTGCATATGGGTGCACATAGGTGCATATGGGTGCATATGGCTACATATGGGTGCATATAGGTGCATATAGGTGCATATAGGTCTATATAGGTGTATACAGTGTTCCCTCGCTACTTCGCGCTTCAGTTATCGCGGACGCAGAGCTTCGCGGATATTTTTCAGGAAAAAATAAATAAAAAATTTCAAGATATTAAATTAAAATTATAAATTACATCATTTTACAAGAGGTGGAAACAAAATATTCAATAAGAATTGGTAATTGCATCAAAAAAAGGCCAAAGAAATGGTCAATAACATGGTGAGAGTTCAGGAATCGCATTGATGACGTCATGGCTGTCTACAGGCGCATCTTCACCGCCCAAAAAAGACAATGTTCACAACTCCCAATAACGATGTTTCATACGTGCAAAAAAACTGCAGAAGCTCCTCCATCCGGACGACTATGATGTTTTTGCTTGGTGGTGCTTTTGTGCATGTGTTACATGTTTCTTTAAGCATTTTTGAAGGGGCACGCCTACTTCGCGGAAACGCAGCTATTGCGGGGTTGCCCCGGTCCCCATTAACAGCGATAACCGAGGGAACACTGTATAGGTGTATATAGGTGGATATAGGTGTATATAGGTGTATATAGGTGCATATAGGTGTGTATAGGTGTATATAAGTGTATATAGGTGTATATAGGTGTATATAGGTGTATATAGATGTATATAGGTGTGTATAGGTGTATATAGGTGCATATAGGTGCACACAGGTGCACATAGGTGCATATAGGTGCACATAGGTGCATATAGGTGCATATGGGTGCATAAGGGTGCATATGGCTACATATAGGTGCATATAGGTGCATATAGGTGTATATAGGTGGATATAGGTGTATATAGGTGTATATAGGTGTATATAGGTGTATATATGTGTATATATGTGTATATAGGTGTATTTAGATGTATATAGGTGTATATATGTGTATATAGGTGTATTTAGATGTATATAGGTGTATATAGGTGTATATAGATGTATATAGCTATGTATACCTGTATATAGCTGTATATAGATGTATATAGAAGTATGTATTGGTGGCAGGGTGGGGCGAGTGGATAGGACGTCAGCCTCACAGCTCTGGGGTCCTGGGTTCAAATCCAGGTCACGTCCACCTGTGTGGAGTTTGCATGTTCTTGCCGGGCCTGCGTGGGGTTTCCTCCCACATTCCAATTAATGTTTAGGTAAGCTGTTTAGACACTCTAAATTGCCCCGAGATATGAGTGCAAGCGTGAATGGTGGTCCATCTCCTCATGTTTTGCGATGGCTCAGCCACTGATTCAGGGTGTCCACCACCTCATGCTGGGATAGCCTCCAGCACCCGCTGTGACCCCTGTGAGGATAAGTGATTCAGAAAACAAATGAATACCACTAAGGCAGATGAGTGTACAGTACTTCCAAACACTGCTGTATGTCAGAATCCTTCAGAATGCTTTATTCTTCAGTACTGCCAATATGCATATATATTCTGTATTTTGTTTGTGTATTTACTTTTGAAATAATAGTGATTAATTCAAGATTCGACTTCAGCATGCTGAGCATATGCGTGGTTCGATGAAGCAAGTAGAATTCAGTTAGTCAATGATTGGTTTGGTCTCTGTCTATGAAACTACCCACACACACGTTCATCTTGTTGCCTTGGAGATTTTATTTCAGAAATCCATATTAAAATGTAGAAAATAAGTCTCTTGGCTCTATCTCCTTGTTTATTTTTAACAGTGTTGACCAGCTTTATGCAGCAGCGATGGCATCACAAATAGACGACATTTAGACCCCCCACCTGGTGGCAATGATGTCTGCTTTTCAATGTCAAAGCAATCTCTTCTCTGATGCTTCTAAATGCCAAGCTCATTTGTTCTTGTATGCTTTATGTAGAATTTTATAAAAAAAAATTAAAGAAAAGAAAAGAAATTGAGTGAATGCATCTGCTATTCCATCAGCAGGAGTTTAAGTACAGAAAGTCTGTCCACATTTATCATTGGGTTTGTATCAAAGTTGTAAAAATGAACAACATTGATGATCCCCAATTGCATCTTGGTAAATTCCATTTGTTTGAAATAGAATAAACTTGATCTATGATCCCCCCATGACATTAACTTTTAATACTATTTGCTTTATCGTGCCTACACCTGTAACAGCCAGAGTCCAATAAATTGTTTGGCCAAGATATTAGGTTTTCCAATGAACAAGAACAAATTTAAAATCAATTAAAATAATTTTGAATCATATAAAGATCATGTGTCACATAAAGGTCATGGCTCCCTTTGACTATATTGGATTTTTTTCACATTTCCATTTACGCACAACGTGTATTTTTGCCAAATGCTTCAATATTTCATCAGCAGGCTCATATAAAAATACACTTTCAAATTGGAAATCATCACTTGCTTTGGCATATTTTAAGTATTCAGGTCATTTGCCTAATGTATTTTTTAATGGGCCATTTTTTTCTCAGGGTCATAACAAGTAAGTGGACAGCTAATAGTGATGGTCATAAATTGTGTTTGCACAAAATCCCTCGACATTCATTCAGCCCACTATGTGACACTGTTGAAATTGTAACGATGTATGCCAAAGTGCAAATTTTATTAAATCAAATACTTATGATGTTCGAATACTGTTTTGTCATCAAAGTGGCACAGGAAAGACATGTGGTAGCCTAATGATGAGTATCAAAGCCTGGCCCGAGTCCTGACTCCTTCCCTTTACACTGTTTTCTCCTGATCCATTCAGCCACTGACGCTCATTAAAATTCCGTGCAGTGTTCACGAGCATACAAATGGCCAAACACGCACGTAACTATCATTTATTAGACTTCTAGATTCATTATAGTGTTTCTATTCACTTCGTTCAATATCATTTTATTTATACTATTTACATTCTTAACTTGCATAGATAGTTGATGTGGGTGGGTGCTGGATTCTATCGCAGCTGCCTTAAAGTTGGCGCTATCAACTGGCAGCCTGTGGCAGTAGCTCTGTGCACTCCTATTTGTTTTACCGCCTTTCTATTTTTTTTTAAATTACTTTTGAATATTTATTAATCCATTCCTTTTTACTTTACTTTGTACTTTATACTTTAATGTTTTTACAACTTTCTTTGTTCTGTCAGTCTGGCTTCTTTCTGATACTTCTTTTTTGGCACCATTCAGTCATGCCTACACTGTCATACACATAGGAATAGCTGTGAACAATACGCAGCAGAAGGACCAACACTTCGGACAAAAGTGCTGGGAAAAGAAGCGATCCTTCAGACCAATCATTCCATCTATTATTATGGGGAAAGTGACATCCCTACCCAATAAGATGGAAGAGCTGTCGACGCTTACCAGGCCGGAAACGGAGTTGAGGGGTTGTACTATATTGCTCTTGATTCTTCAGCTCTAGACTACTGAGGGACTGTGCGGATAAGCTTGAAAGATTGACTCTGCATATTTTCCCAAATAGGGGATGAAAAAGTTATTCAATCCAATCCAAGTTTCAACCTCGGTTTCAGTCTGCATATGTTCCCCATCTTGTGGAAGACTTCCTGTGTGTGGTTCCAGTTTTATCCAACTCTACTATGTCTTTGTCTTGAGTCTGTATCAGTTTTTGCTACTGCAACCAAGATGGCGCCGCTCAAGTGGCAATTGGTAGCGATAGCTCTGTCTGCTCTAGCTCGTTTTGTGTGTGCTGCTTTTCTATCTTTTTAAATTCCTTAATGCTTTTCCATATATTTGCTTTGCTTTCTACTTTGTGCTTTTTGCTTTGTTGTTTGGGACTCAACCTGACCCGTCACGTGGCTTGATTTCTTTGTGCTAGTCCTAGACATCTTTGGAGCCATTGAGCCGTGCCTCCGCTGTCATGCACGCAGGATCAGCTGTGAGCAGTGGACGATAGTGCCGGGGAAAGAAGCAATGCTCCAGACCGAGCATTCCATCACTGTTATGGGAGCGTTAGATCTCTCCCCAGTCAGATGGTTGCTGGGCTGCCTGTGTGCTTTGAAGCCTCCCACCGCCCTCTCCACTGCTGCTGATTAGGTGATAAGACACCTTAGGAGGATCTAAGCCAGGGTTGGGCAAACTTTTCGGCCCGGAGGCCACATTGACTTTAAAAATTTGACAGACGGGGCTGGTCAGCACAAGATACGATACATGTAAAAAACTGCATCCGTTAACAGTGCATATGGAAGGACTAAAGTATTAACATACTCATCACTCATCATCAAAAGTATAAAGTACAAATTAAAGTAAAAAGGAATGTATTAAGAAATGTTAAAATGTAATTTAAAAAACGATAGAAGGGCTGTAAAACACGAAAACAAATAAGAATGGACAGAGCTACTGCCACTGGCTTCCACGTGACGGCGCCATCTTGGGGGGAAAAAAAGAATTTGTATGTCAGCGGGCCGGATTAAAAAGCCTAAATGAGGGACTGCGGATCAGCTTGAAAGAATGATTCTGGATATTTAACCTCAGTCTCATTCTGCAGAAGGTCCCCACCTTGTGGACTTCCTGTGTGTGGCTCCAGTTTCTTACCTAGGTCTACAATGTCTTCTGTGTCTGTCTTGCTACTGCAACCAAGGAAATTTCCTGAATACAGAATACTAATCTAACATGCAAACTTCACACAGGTGGACCGACCTGGGTTTGAACCCAGGACCCCACTGTGAGGCCGACACGCTCACCACTCACACGCCGGGCCGCCCAGCAACTTGTGATTGATCAAATTTTTTTAGAATGTGGAAACCCGGGTCGCGGGCAAGTTGACCTCTGCAACTACAGTATTACCTTGACATACAAGTGTCCCAACATACTTTCTATTTGAGTTGATTTATTGATCCTTTATAGTTTTGTTAGTTTTATTATACATTTCATTCTTTAACTTCATTTTTTTGCCCCATGAAGTGTATGATATAGTATGTAGCATGTAAAAAAACTGAAGACTTGCAGTCAACTTTCTATAAAGCTGTGAGTACCGTACCAGAGGACGGTGACGAATTTACAATTTTTAAAATGTACAAACAGAACTGGAATAGTTCTTTGGAAAAAAGAGCTTTCCCAGGAAACAAATGTCAAGTAAACATGTTGTCCGCTTTGCTGCTCTGATATCCTTCCATATAGCTTTTGAAAGCGTCAGTGACTGAGTGTCCATATTTATCTCAGTTACCAACAAATTTAGTAAGTGTCCACATATGTGGACATCACATTTTTGGTTGTCACAATGTTAAATTTTGGACTATTCAGGGACCTGTCGTCCACTTATACTGTGGACATGTCAAGCCCCGGACCAGGTGGCTGGTTGTGCCTGTCATCCAATCACAGGCCCAGCCCCTAATGTTCCTGGGTTAACATTTCCATTGTATCAAATAAGAATTTGTGGTCTGTTTTTATATAGATCAACTAAATTATTGATTTTAGTTAAAATAACGTGTTTATGTTTCAGCTGATTATAGCTTAATTTTTCTGACGAGACTGTTTAAGTGCTTTGGGTTCATTAGTGCTTCCAAATTTGGACATCATGACAAATGTCGAGAGGAGCTGAAAAGTTCATATTTTGCGTTGGTTTGAAAAGGCTGTTGAAGTGTACCATTGTAAGGGTGGTAATACAAATCAACTAAATTATTGCAATTAACAAGAGTCAGTATTCCACACTGTGTAATCAGTTGATTGCAGTCAGGTGCTGCTTGTTTCAGCAGAAACTTAATTGTTTTAAATTATTTTTGCAGGATTGGATAGAGAAAAAAAATACCTTCTCCCAGGGAGGAAAGGTGAGATTGTTGTTGTGAAATGATGTGACTAAAAAAGGTTTAGTACATAATAATAGGTAATAATAGGTTTAGTACCTAATAATAATAGGCAAAATCTCCACTGAGGCGGATAGCGTGTCGGCCTCACAGCTCTGGGGTCCTGGGTTTAAATCCAGGTTGGTCCATCTGTGTGGAGTTTGCATGTTCTCCCCAGGCCTGCGTAGGTTTCCTCTGGGTACTCCGATTTCCTCCTACATTCCAAAAACATGCATGGTAGGCTAATTGGACACTCTAAATTGCCACTAGGTGTGGGTTGTGAGTGTGCATGGTTGTCCAACTCCTTGTGCTGGGATAGGCTCCAGCACCCCCCGCAACCCTAATGAAGAATACGCGGTTCAGAAAATGAAGGAATTCTCCACTGTTTCTGAGATGGAAATATCTTTGTTAATAAACATACGGACTACAGCGTTATTTGGCCTCCAGATTGACAAAAAAATGCTAAATACAGCTATGTAGATCCTGTAAGATAAGATTGTAAGATAAGATGACAAAGTGGCTTATTTATATTGTATCATTTTTTGTAAGTATAGAAACATTGTTGTCATAAAACACTTGCTCAGAGTTTGGTCGTTTTTATAGAGACTTGACACTGATTAATCAGACTTTGCCCAGAGTTTGGTCATCATCATAGAAACTATACTACACTCTGTTTTCCTATATAAAGACTGACCCACTGTTCATTGGAGAGAGAAATTGATCTCACTCTTTCTTAACCTGTTCCTTAAGTTGTATTTACAGATCTATCAGATACACCATGAATCTTCTTCAAAAAGTGGCATTTAAGATGCTTTTCATGAGTCACTTCCTGTTAGGTTGAGTGTGATGTTCTCGTTGGATCTTTGAAAGCGACAGCTGTCTGATTTATTTGAAGTCTGAGAACCTCAGGGATAAAAACAAGAATATTTTCTACCATTATAAAGGGTGTGTGTAATGTGATTACGTGGTGTGTGTCAACTAAACACAAATTGCAAGTGGCCAATTCCAGTGGTTGATCTTGTTCAATTTGGATAATTTAGGGTCCCATGGTAATAAATATAGACCACATGAGTTGAAGTGGCTGGTCCAGAACAATCGATTTGATGACAAGACAATTTTTTGGGGTGCCGTAGTGGTCCCCCACGGAATGGTCAAGTATACTGGTATTATCCCAGGTCGGTCCTCTTGTCCTAATTATTCATGTTCTCCATGCGCTTGCACGGTATGTCTCCAGGTACTCCAATTTCCTCACACATTTGTTATATATATATATATATATATATATATATATATATATATATATATATATATATATATATATATATATATATATATATATATATATATATATATATATATATATATATATATATATATATATATATATATATATATATATATATATATATATATATATATATATATATATATATATATATATATATATATATATATATATATATATATATATATATATATATATATATATATATATATATATATATATATATATATATATATATATATATATATATATATATATATATATATATATATATATATATATATTGGGCTGCCAACTACCCTGGAATTTCAGGAGTTTCTTCGGAAATGCAAGGAAAGGAGTTTACCGCCCTTTCTTAATGATTTCCATTTTTTCCTGGAAAATGGCTTTCTGAGCAAATCTGCAACCAAATCCATTTGCTTACTTCCGTCGACCATTGTGGGTTGAGTTTAAGAGCTCTAGCTGGCTCAGTTTGGCTTTGGGCCGCCTACTCTATCACAAGATAATCATATTTGGTGAATGCGATGACATATCCCTACGTCTGCAAGAAGGCAATGACGTATCCTACGCCTGCGAGAAGGCATTGTGGTGTTGCCAACTCGAAATCTGAGTGGTTAGTGCAACAGTCTTATTGATGCTTTTTTAATGCAGCATAGCCTGCAGAACTGATTGTGAAGGCCTTGAGGCAGATTTCTGACCCTGCCAACAAAGAATGGCTGAAATGTGAAAACACAGCCAGATGTGTGATCTGTGCCAGATCATTGCATGTTGCTTTCTGACATAGGAGAGCTGACTTGTTTTGGGTGGAGTCTTAAACCCGACTGACACGTTCGCCATAACAATGTTTACTAAAAATAAAATAAAAATGAAAACAAAACAAAATTATTAAACATGATTGTTTCAAAGATAATTTTGAGCAGTAGTAAGTTGAACAAGTCTAACAAATGTATTTTTCTCAGACCTTAAATGGTTAAGCATCTGTCAATCTTTGCTGTCTTTCCAGGATTCCATGTTGATTGTTTCTGTGTTCATTGTTTACTTCTTCTCAAAGGTTTTTCTGTATTGATGTGACGAAAAAGGAAATGAGATCGAGTACTCCGCCGTGCACTGTTGTATAATTTTGATATCATAAACGTGTGCATTGGACGCAGAACACTACTGCTTGTAGTCAGACAACAACATGACCACAAATTATCGTGTATCATGACTAGCTTGCTAGGCGGTCAATTATGAGTAATGTCGGAGTAAAGTGAGCTAGCATATTCTGTTTATACAGTGTGAATCGCTTAAACAGCCTCACATTACTAGACCTCAATTGCAACTTCATCTTCATGTTGGTCTTATTTGCAAATTTTGCATTATGTTGAAGCCCATGAGTATTCTGCCTCTCATTGTTGTATCTTGACTGTGTATCTAGTCACAGGGCATTTGACATGTAAACTCAGCAGAGCACAGTCTTTGTGAATTCAAAAACACCTTTGTGTATAATTCAAAGTGTGCGATTATCACATTAAAGCTTGTAAAAGGTCATTCATGGGCACATACAAGAAAAGATGGCTGACGGTGATCATCAGAGCCCAAAAAAATATCAGCTCAGCATCTAAAAATCCTGGTGGCTTGGAAGGGTAGAGACCCACACCAAAGACACTAACAGGTGATAGGACAGCCCAGGAATATCTAGGCAAGGAAGATGATTACCTCCAGGGCTGTAAAACACGAAAAGAAATAAGAATGGACAGAGCTACTGCCACTGGCTTCCACGTGACGGCGCCATCTTGGGGGGAAAAAAGAATTTGGACGTCAGCGGGCCGGATTAAAAAGTTAAATGAGGGACTGTACGGATCAGCTTGAAAGAATGATTCTGGATATTTAACCTCAGTCTCAGTCTGCAGAAGGTCCCCACTTTGTGGACTTCCTGTGTGTGGCTCCAGTTTCTTACCTAGGTCTACAATGTCTTCTGTGTCTGTCTTGCTACTGCAACCAAGGAAATTTCCTGAATACAGAATACTAATCTAATACATTTCCCTGCTTCCACCACTTCATCCTGCTCCCCTCTGGAAGGCGCTACAGAGCCATAACAGCCAAGACAAACAGTCTCTAGGACAGTTTCTTCCCAAGAGCTGTCATCAACTCGAGTTCTGCACCTACCACCTAATCAAATCTTGTTACTGTTATCTATTACTATCTATTGATTTTATTTATCATCACAATATATTGATTATCTATGTGTTTGCTTGTTTGTTGTTACGTCCATAGACTCAGCGAGTGTTGCGCTCTCAATAACTTGGCGCTCAACGTTTCCAAAACCAAGGAACTCATCCTGGACTTCAGACGGAACAAGCCTGCTCCACTCTGCTACTCTCAATTGGACTACTTATATATTGATTACTTAATTGTCTGTTGTTATTGTTTGTGCACTGCGTGGTGAAAGCTTTAAATCTCATTACACTTGTATAACGACAATAAAAGCATTCAATTCCACATACATTTTTCAATTAACTTGTATTTCTGGGGTTTTCGAGAAAATCAATGATTATTGCGCCTAGCTCCTCAATTAAAATAGCTGGTTCCATTTATTGAGCAATTTAACAGAACCAGATGTAAGACCATAAACCATAAACAACAATGATTAAAATGATAGGAAGATTCTAAGATTTTAATCACCTCAAGTATAACACTTTATATTTATCTATAACAAGTTTGAATGCAAAGAAAATCCTGCATTTTATTAAAAAAATAGATGTTACTTTGTCCATAAATAAGTTACACACAATACCAAATATACTGTAGAAAACATTCATTTTCCGAATCACCTATCCTCACAGTAGACCCTAACCCAAGTAACTATGGGCACCAGGCAGGGAGTCACCCTGAATTGGTGGCTAGCCAATCACAGGGCACTGTATCAAACAATTGTTAAAAAACCTATTCCACATGGTCATTTTAGAGCCAACTGGAAAAGCAAATAATGATTTTTCCAAATAATTTTTTTAATGAAATAATGCATCATAAGAAAGTGTACTAAAAGTACAATAGATAAGTCCTTGGATTTTCCATGGTTAAAATTGACATTACATAACCTTTATTTCTTCTCACGTGTGTTGGATGCGATTCTTTGTGTTAATCAAGGATTTTAAATTAAAACCAACTACTGGAATCTGTTTTTGTAAATGAAGAAATTGTCTATGCCACCAAGATAAATTTGAGTCAAATTTTCATCTTCACAGCAAAGTGTTTTATAGATTTTTCTTTTTCAGATTCAAGAAGACGAGCTTTTATGGATGGCTCTCCCACTTGCTTTGAAACGGCCCTTTTCAGAGAAAGCAAAGTCTAATTGCACCACTTAGAAATCATACAGCTGGACATATTGCTCTAAAAATATTTTTTTCTGAAGTGAGTTTTGAAGTCTCCCTGCATGTATACAAAGTCAAGATAAAAAAATAAGGTTCATTTGCTGTAAATATGATTCAAAAAGAAAATACGATATTTATGACGGACATTAACTTTTGTGTTATTGTACATTTCGGACCGAGTTCCTTTTCTGTAAAATGTTCTGGTTATAAGATACTGGTTTTAGAAATGTTGTCATAGCATGCACCAATATTGTAGTACTCCAAAAGTGTAACGTTTCAACTCATAATGCTCTACAAATTTGCACATTCCAGGACATGCCGGTATTTCTTCTTAAATCACCAGGGATAAAATTCTTCTCTGTCCTTAGATATTTATTAGGCATCTGAAACCATATAACATTATTCATTTTACAGGCATTGTTTTCAGCGTGACCGGACGTTTCATCGAAAGACGGTTCATCTATGGCCGACAATGGCAATCAATGGCAGCAGCCAATGTGTTAAATGAGTGCCTCTTATTGAGAATTTTGATATTTCAACATTGCTGCATTGCAAGTTCTCCCAGGGAGAATGAAGGTTCCAAGGACGTCCATCGCCGTCAGGGCCAGTCAACAGCAGCAGCCGATGTGGTAAATGAGTGCTCTTATTGATATTTTGATATTTTGATATTAGATATTTAGATATTAAACTCTCTCTCTCTCTCATGATTATAAATTTGAGACCTGGTTTCAACAGTAAACTCTGTCATAATTTGACAGCGAGCGAAACCAGCGACTAAACGTTCATTCTGCCAAAAGTCCGTTCGACCAAACATCCGGTCGACCAAACGTCCGGTCGACCAAACGTCCAGTCGACCAAACATCCGGTCAACCAAATGTCCGGGGACCAAACATCTTTCGACGAAACGTCTGAGTACCGGCCAGAATCCTTTTTATTCTTAACACACTTGCACATGCAGCTTTACAAAATATGACAACTACAATTCCATCTATCATATCTATTGGAAGACTTAACATATACCTACATTTAGTTTCAACTCATCTCAACACAATTAAGTACAAATGTGAAAGGTGAGTTTCCTAATTGACACTTATACAAATTCTACTTCCTTTTTTGAACCTGCCAATGATTGCTGAAAAGAAACATAAGCCACCACCTTTTGAAAATATATTGTAAACGACTACTTAGGAATTGATAATGATTAGAACTAATACTATTGTGTCATTCTTTCTGTGTACTTTAGTACTTTGAGTTAACAATACAAGACCATTGCGAAAACTGATATATCATAATAAAAGCAAACCTGGACCAAAGATGAACAAACAGTATTGATCATATTTACTTACAATTGCTGTTTAGATTGAAAAACACTTTAAAACTATTTTGATGTTTCTAAATATACAATCAAAACATTAGTAGAGAGAACCTGACTAGTTTTCTTTTCAAGAAATTCTTACTATGCTTATTTGGTTTAGGCAAGCAAGGCTTAGTATATGTGACAGGGTGAAGTAGTTGATGTTATACATGAGTGCAGGTGTTAAGTTAAAAAGGGACTCATGCCGCTAGCATGCGTTAAACACGGGGCGATGACGTAATGATTAACCAATGGTCATAGACCTTGGGATAGTATAATAACGGGCTATTCAGACATTTCTCTAAGTTGGTTTTGAAATACAACAACGGACCTGTCTGATTATTTCACCCGTCTTTTAAAGGTATGTTGCTTTGTTTTGAATAACGATTGAGTGTGAGATGTGCAAGAGGCAATAGTAGCAACTGAGAAAGAACGTAATGCTTAGTGATGCTTGTTAACTTTTTTTATGTGTGCGCGTAAATGTGCGAGTCTCGGGTATTGTTTACAGCAAGCTACCTTCGGCCGCTGGTTATTTACTTTTTCATGTGTGCGAGTAAATGTGCGAGTCTCGGGTATTGTTTAAAGCGAGCTACCTTCGACCGCTGGTTGTTTACTTTTTTTATGTGTGTGCGTGAATGCGCGAGTCTCGGGTGCATTGTCTACAGCAGGCTACTTTCGGCCGCCGTTGTAAGGGTAGCATAATAGTTATGCAGTATATGACGGCCGGAACAAAAGGTAACAAGTTACAATACTCATAAGTTATAATCGTTTATGCAGCAAGTACATTGCTTTGGATTATAACGGGTTGTTAATATGTTACTATGTATATATTTGAGTGTTATTGTATATTATGTTTTGTGTGAATTGCTTAAATAACTAAAGTTGGTTGAAATACAACAAAGGACCTGTCTGATTATTTCACCCGTCTTTTAAAGGCGAAATACTTCTACCCGTGAAAAATCGCGGGTACAACATATACATGGACATTTTTTTTAAACAAATGCCTTACTATATTTGTACTTTAGGACAAAAAGCTTATTAAAGTAATTCTGATAACATAATTAAAGACTAAGTAGAGTGAGGCTTTGGTTCTGAAAAAGGACAATGTATATTAAGGCTCTTTTTCCTAAAAATGACCATGTAGATTGTAGAGTAAAGCTTTTTTTGTTTAAAAAAATGACCATGTGTAGCAAGGCTATCATAGTTTTAAAAAAGCACTAAGTGCAATAAGGCTTTTAGTTTAAAAACTGACTATGTATAATAAGGCTTGTTATCTTATGAAAATGACCATCTATCCACATAGATGTGCACTTGGTAATTTTTTAAAGAAAAAAAGCCTTACTAGATTTAGCCAGTTTTTAAACTAAAAGTCTTACTACACTTGTCTTTTTTAGAACTATGCTAGCCTTACTATACATGGTCATTTGTAAGCAAAAAAAAGCCTTGCGGTTCATGGTCATTTTTAAGAAAAAACAAGCTTACTATACAAGGACAATTTCTGAGACTAAAGACTTACTATGCTTGCTAATTTTTGGGTTAGAATAGTTACTTATTGCTCTCTCTTAAAAAAAAGAGTACGTATAATAATTATGTTTTCTTTAAAAATGATCAAGTATAAAAAGGATGTCTTTAAAAAAGTGACCCTGTACATATGTATGATTAAAAATAATCATATTCTAGTCATATCATGATATGATTTCTGCTGTAAACAGGGAAACAAAAATTAAATATCAGTATGAAACATGGCTTGTCCTGTGCCCACTGGGACCGTGGAGAGCAGTACATATGATATATTTAAGCAGTTATCAGATGTTATAACCGTCATTGAACATTGCCACAAACACTATATTATCATGCAATATTCATACAGGTGTCACACACAACAATATTAAATTATGTGGGAATAAGACTACCACCTGCTCTCCTAATACAAGTTAGTTCCACCTTCAAAAAGACTTGTATCCCTATAATCTATAGATGTTATTCACAAGCATGTAGTGTGTATATTTCGTAATCTTATTCACATCAAGCATAGTGTTGACTTGTGTTTATTTATATGAAATCCGTGATCTCACTGTATTGATGGTAATGCCAAATGAATAAAATCTATCTTTAGTTAAAAAAATTGGTGTTTAATATTGATTGCGCTAGTTATTTATTTTCGTCATTAATGATGCACCATGATTCCTGTAAATTACATTTTAGTTATCTGAAAATTACGTGTTTATTTGGTTAATATTTGTCTGTGTCTGTGTTGAGTTTATTCTGTAATACTGTTATATATGTGTGTAATTAATCATTTCGTTGTTAAATCATTCTTCCAATTGTTCGAAGAGTGCTCGGGGTCGTAACCAGTCATCTAGTCCTCTCACAAAGACTGTTTATCTGACATCTCACCCAGTCCCAGGCTCCGAGGAAGGTTGATCTGGGTTTGCAGCTAAGAGTCGTCAAGGACTCTTGCTACCAGGAGATGGATATCAATCACTTCCAGGAACCCTCGCATAGTGTTCCTACATTGTGACGTACTTCACGCTCCTTTATGTAATTGTTATGCCAAATGAAGGCGTGATTGTTTTAATTCAAATGAAGTTTGTTTTTAGTTTCCTCTGTTTATTATTGTTAAATACCTTAATTGTTATTATAGTTACAGATGTTGTTTTTGCATGTTGGATTAATAAATAACCTTGTAATTGTTTTGATTTATGGCTTTATAGCCGTACGAGAAACTACTGTTCGGGGAGATACTTTGGAGATCGGGAGGAAGTCTTAAAATGTATATCCCCTTATAAGGTTATTACCAGAGATGCAAATTATTTAATTAAATGTCAATAATTGAATAAGATGTCTGCCTGCAGTGATTGATAATTATAAAGAAGTGTAATTATTGACCAACCTATCAGTCTGGAACAGATTCATTAGATTTACAACTGTCATGACCACCTCGGGTGTGCAGCGAAGTAGAACCCAAGATACGAGAAGGAAGAAAAAAGGCCGGCAAAAGTCCTGGTGTACAACTCAAGATTTTAATGAAAAATAAGCATAAAAAAGAGGACAAAAGTTACCAAAGTAACAAACAAGGGAAGTGATCTCATCTCATTTTCTGAACCGCTTTATCCTCACTAGGATCACGGGATGTGCTGGAGCCTATTCCAGCTGACGGGGGACAGCTGATCGCAGGCACAACCATACATACTCGCACTCATACCTCGGGCCAATTTAGAGTGTCAATCAGCCTACCATGGATGTTTTTGGAATTGGGAGGAAACCAAAGTACCCAGAAGAAACCCACATAGGGAAGACCATGCAAACTCCAAACAGGTGGACATGACCTGGATTTGAACCCAGGACCCCAGAGCTGTGAGGCCGACACGCTAACTACTCTCTTCCCCGGGCTGCACTGGCAAAAAATATGATTTAATGAGGCACCTTCTTGCTACTTTTTCCTGATCTTTCTCGTATTTAAACCGAATTGATTTTCTAAGAAAAGAGCTAGACTAAAAAAATTCTGTTCAAACAATTTATTCACATTCATTTACTGAGGAAACCGGTTTCTTTACATGCACAAACTCTGAAGCGAGAGAAGAGAAAAAGAAGCCCGATATTACACAAATATGAGTAAAGTCAGGTAAAACCCCAAATATTTAAATATACAGAACATTGAACTTACTCTACAACAAAAACACTTTCCAGGGCTGAATAACAAATGCTTCATGTTGTGAAATACTGATTTTTAAAATAACGTTGCCTCACAAAATAATTATTTACACCACCCAAATCATTTGTGAGCTTTTATCACAAGGATTCCCCAATTTCCTTCATACATTATTAAATCAATTTTTTTCTTTCAAAACACAAACTCCCATTGAAGAGAAAGAGTGGAAAATTGTAAAATGCAAGTAAAATGGCACTTCAGTCGCTGTAATTTTTATAGTAGACAAATCTAGTTTTGAGCGGCCCGGTGGATGCAGTGGTTAGCGCCTCGGCCTCACAGCTCCTGGGTCCTGCGTTCAAATCCAGGCCGGTCCATCCTCAGTAGGGTCGCAGGGGGTACTGAAGCCTATCCCAGCTGACTTCAGGCTAAAGGCGGGGGACATCCAGAATTGGCGACCAGTCAATTGCAGGGCACGAGGAGACGGACAACCATTCACGCTCACACTCATACTCAGGGGCGATTTAGTGTGTCCAATCAGCCTAACACGCATGAATTTAGGATGTGGGAGGAAAATGGAGTACCCAGAGAAAAGCCACACAAACCCGGGGAGAACAGGCAAACTCCACGGTGTGGGATCAAACCTAGGACCCCAGAAGTGTGAGAACAACATGCTAACTGTTGCACCCTGCATTTTCATATTGCTTTAAACACAGGGAGAAATAATCATACAGTGTTCAGTTGTTGTTGTCTTCAAACCAACTTTTACTGTAATGACTGAAAAGCTCTCGTTTTTCAAACTATGCACACCCAGACATTAATAATCGAACACTGATACATACTTTAACATATTAGTCTCGCTATTTGGCTGAAGGCATCAATAATCGAACACTGATAACCATCCAATCCAAAACTAGTTTTACATCACACATGCAATCATTTATAACTTAAACACTTTAGCATGTCACACTCTATCATTAATAACTCACACAATTTAGCCCAGGGGTGTCAAATATACGGCCCGCGGGCCGGATCCGGCCCGTCTGGTGGTTTGGTACGGTCCGGGGAAGAAAGCTGCATTGTATTAAAAAAATATGAATTTTCTTTAGAATTTGTAGTTCTTGTATTATCCGCTAGGGAGCGCAGTGTTTTAGTACATGCAGACAACATGAATTGACATTTATTTATGTTCTTATGTTATTCTCTTGTTCATAATATATTGTTCATAATGTAAAAGGAAAATTCTGTTAAAAAACCTTTTGATAATTTACTCATTATTTGCACTAATTATTAGTATTAGTAACTACATAATACAAAGGAAAAAAGTGGGCTTATTGTTAGGTCTATGTAATTTTGCAATGAGTTTACTGGTCCGGCCCGCTTGATCTCAAATTAAGCTGTATTCGGCCCGCAGACCAGAGGGAGTTTGACACCCCTGGTTTAGCCTGTCACATAACCACTAAGCCGCCGTTTTTCATTCTCCCTCTCAAAACAAGATTTGAACCCATATTACAGAAGCTGAACATACTGACAACTGAGCTACTTAAATGCAGTCGGCGACAATGCGATGTATATCGAAGGTTAGCAAAAAAATTACTCCCTGAGAAAGTAGAAAGGCTAACATCTAAATGCATCTAGCTTGGGCTTTTGACGTCATCACTATGATTAGTCCAATTACACATGCTGTGCTTTTTAAAGCTGTTTATCGTCAAACAAGAGTTGAAAAAATAGCTCTTTTTAAGGTAACTTGTCATTTTGACAGTAAAATTCAGTTTTCCCTTGTTTATTGTACCATTTTGGGAATCACATTCATGATTTTTTTCACCTCATTTTTATAGTGTATTATTGATAAAAATGACGTTCTCAGGACACAATCTATAAGAGGCTGTTACAATGTCAACTATACATTATACCCATTTGAATAAAAAAAAATAGCAGCAGCAAGAAGACAGCAGATAGCAATAAAAAATATGGCTCTGAAGCATAATGAATCAGATTTTCTTTTTCAGTGCCAAACAAATATACTGTACAGTATTTTGGAAATGGATGGCAAATTTGTACAAATACATGGGCATGGCCAACATTACTTCAAATTGTGAATAACTTGGGCTCAAGCAGCTTTTTGTCTCTATTAGACAGGAAAAGTTTGACTTCAGGGCAAATTACAGAAAAAAAAAACTTTTTGTACAAGGACACATTTCAAGCATAAATCTGACAGAAATATATTTAGATTTTATGGAAGTTCAAAATTCCAAACCTTTCCCACTATATCAGAACATAAACAAAACATAAAATTGCATCAAAATAAATTATTCACAAATCCATCCTAATATGTGCGTACATTGTGTAGCATGTGATTGGGACGTTGTAAGAGTGTGTGTGTGTGTGTGTGTGTGTGTGTGTGTGTGTGTGTGTGTGTGTGTGTGTATAAATTCCTTATAAACTATAGTTTTAGCCGATGTACGATACGTTCAAGGATGAGGTCGATTTATGTCCAAAATATTTTTTTGCATTGAATTTGTCTTTATTCATCCTTCTTTTTTTTTGGGGGGGGGGCTGTTTTTCTGCTCTCTAAATTTGGTGAAGACCTGCGTCGGACCATTATTTCCCCCCCAAAAAACACAAATAAATGTAAAAGACGTCTTTGTTGGCAAATTAATTAATCAGCCCGGGGAATAAAAAAGAAAATGTTGCCGTCTCCAAGGATTGATGTGTCACATGTTCATTCTGATCCATCCATTAATAATGGCGAAATGGACATTTTGTCTTAGCCTATAAATAGTATAGGATTTTTTTTTTGTAGTGGGCTGGGCCAAGGCAGCTGAGAAAGGAAGACTAATTTGATCTAATTGCAATATTAAGCCTTTTCTGTCCTATATTTGAAAAAGAGATTTGTGTCCAATGTACATATGGTCTGCTATCATTTTAATGTAAATTACAGTAGTATTTTGGAGCATTTTTACCATCAACGCAACCGGATGTGGGCTTTTAAAGTGTAAAAATACGTAAATATTCACATAATGTCCAGGTGAGTTTCTGTTAGATGTGTGTCAGGAATAATAATAGTGCGATTATTTGAGGAAGAAGCCTTAACATCATTTAACGGGGAATTGTCAACAGAAGTAATGCCTAAACAATACGTTGCTGATCTGCTAAAATTGTCTGCTTTGTTGCCTTTGATCACATTAGTCTCTGGCTGATCGTTCCCATTTTTTGTGTTTACATCCGTTGCAGTGTTTAGAGTGTCTCTTTTGGGGTCTTTATTCGGTCCGCGAACAATACTAAAGCCGGTAGGAATGGCTGACAATGTCCTGTGTTTTCCCTCTTGGTGCTTACAGTAGTAAAGCCCACGAAAAGCTGAGCGAAACTTCTGAGACATTGCATTGTATATCACTGGATTAATTGCGCTGTTGGCATAAATGCATGTCCTGCAAAACAATAGGAACCAGGCATCGAGATAGGGCGTGGACACAAAAGAATTGATCAAAACTAATGTTCGATATGGCATCCACAGCAGAGCGAATAGAATCACCACAACAGCTAACATCTTTGTAACCTTTGGGAAGGAAGCAGAGAGAAGAGAAAACATTAAACACTATTGGAGGTCATTTTGTGTCACAAAATCAACTGAATGCAAAAATGACTGTACCCAATTTTATTCAATTTAAGCAAAAACTGGTGAAAGGCTTTTTTTTGTACTTAACATTTGATTGGTGTGTAGTTTTGGCCATGATCTGGCGTTTTGTTTTATACAATTCTTTCAAAATGTCAAGCCAGACTCCAATAACTGTTACAGAAAGGTACAGTTAAGGCCAAGTTGGAAGAAAAAAATATCGCTTCTGACAGTTTTGCCATCGACGTATATTTCTGCTGTTTAAAAGGTTTGAAATATTGACAGGTTACAGTGAGGCAAATAAGTATTTAGTCAACAACAAATTGTGCAAGTTATCCTACTTGAAAAGATTAGAGAGGTCTGTAATTGTCAACATGGGTAAAACTCAACCATGAGAGACAAAATGTGTAAAAAAAAATTTTAATAAAAATAAAAACGGAGTCACATTGTATTATTTTTAAATAAAATTTATTTGCAAATCATGTTGGAAAAAAGGTATTTGGTCAATTACGATATGAATTGTAATCTGTTAATATTGAGATTTCTCTCTTGGATTACTATGATTTGTTGTCATTTTCCGCGGCATACCTGAGCATCGCTCACAGTTGGGAAACACGGAATTAGTTGATTCAAACTCAATCTAAAGGCTGAAGGCTTGCTTAAAACCTCAAAAACATGTTCACAATGACAACTGCTTTCTGAATAATTTAGTTTCTTGAGCCTTTTGTGTGGGAAGCTTTCAGATCTTGAACTATGGTTACATCACACGTCTTCCTTCATTTGGCTTACAGTGGAAGAATGTGATCAAATGTTAAGTTGGAAAGCCCACAAAACAATATGCAAAAGATGAATTTAGTAACATTCTTTGAATGGGAGTAGTGCTGGCCCTTGGCACAGGCCTTAAATCTGCACTGATTAACACAATAAACACATAAAAAATGCAACCTGTACACCCAGTGCTGGTTGATATCTTTAAACGAGGCAGAGGCGGCGAGAAAGACTGTGCGCTGTTATCATAAGCTTAACTAGGCCACCTGGCTTTCTTATATGCTCGTATCTCAAATTTGTCTCGAATCTCAAGGCAAATATTTGCTTGGAATTTTCCCCGTATCTCAAATTTCTCGTTTGTTGGGGCACTCGTATGTCAAGGTAGTACTATAGTAACTCGACTAAACAGACATCCTGATTATTCTGATTCCATCATTTGAAAATCTAAATAAGTGTCATTTCAAAATTAATCAGAATCACTTATTTTGATGTCAAAACAAAAGGCTATGTACAGTTTCTATTTTCGCTTAGATTACCTCCCTGTCATATTCCTTTCCTATAGTGGTCATGGCAACAGCTCAAATATTTCAACAGAGCCAAAGTGAGTGTTGAAAGGGGGTATAAAGTCACTCTCCTGCAATTACTGTGGTGTTATCAATTGCTAATAATACTGCACGCCTTTAACCTTTTACCTCTGTTTGCCTCAGTGCTCTGCCTGTCATTTATTTTGTTGGAAAAGCTTTCACTCCCCCTTTATTGTTCAATGGCTTTTCATCTCAATTGCATACGTTTACTTTCATGCACCTCTCTCTTTTTTTCCACCGGGGAAAGACAAATAGGCGGCCTGCCTTTCACTATTTTTGCTGAGGGGCAGCATGCCATAAGTGTGTTTTGAGATAACATAAGTCCAAGCTGTGTGGTATGCCAGCTGTGGCAACCTCAGCTGGTAGATAAAGAGAAAACGTCTACACACAGCAAAATGTGTAATTTAAAAGAAGCTTTGTAGTTTAAATATATTGTCCAGACTGTTAAATAGAGCTAACTAGTGGACATGGAACGGGAATGGACGCAAGTGAATGAAAAAACAGGGCAAAATCAGGTGCCAACTTAAAGGTATGGATTTAAACTTGTTCACCAAAACCACAGGTTTGCAACCTGTTCCTTAAAGGCCACAGTGGGTGCAGGTTTTCATTCCAACTGAAGAAGAGGATCCATTTTAACCAAACTGGTGTCTTAAAAGTGTTTGAGGCTGTCAGGTGCTGGTGCTTTCAGAAGAAAATTGGATGGTTAAAGTGTCTGTGCTGGATCAGCTGGAATAAAACCCTGCACACACTGGATCCCTTTATGGAATAATTTGGACACCCCTGACCTAAACAAATGAATGCAGGCAAAACAAAACACAAAGTAGAAAACCAATGTCAAAAGAAACTTGCAAGGACACATGAAGTACATGGATGACAATGTGACAAGGGCCAAACAAAAACTGAGGGATTGTAGGGGTGACCATGTACAGAGATTTCTGGGGTGGCATACTAAAATTAAAGCAATAGTTTCCCAGGTGTGAGGACGATGGTAAAACTATCATCTGAGGGAGGTTGGGATTAAATGCATAAGTAATACTAATACAACTAATGTTATACTGGCGAGTGAGGTGACGAAACATTTTGACAATGGTGGACGGGGCCATACCTAGCCATCCTGTGGTGGCGCCATTGCAGGCACCACAGGTGAAACCAATGGACGATCACAGGACAAGACACCATAAGGAAAATAACATGAAAAGGACCAAACATTTATAATGTGGTAGCAGGCTAACTCTTTCAAATATATCAAGAAGATAGGAGAATTTCCTCTCTAGAAATTGAAGACTAGCTCAGCCCTCATAATTAATGTCTCATCTCATTTCATTTTCTGATCCTCTTAATCCTCAGTCGGGTCGAGGAGGTGCTGGAGCCTATCCCAGTTGACTTCGGGCCAGAGGTGGGGTACACCCTTAATTGATGGCCCGCCAATCGCAGGGCAGACAAACAACCATACATGCTCACACTCATACATATGGGCAATTTAATGTGTCCAATCACCCGACCCGCGACTGGACGTTAAGTCGACGGTATTTTGCTCCTTTTTGGTCGCCGGTCAAATGGTACTTAAATATTAAACTCTCTTAGATATTAAACTCTCTCTCTCATAAATATAATTTTGAGAGTTGGTTTCAACATTAAACTCTGTCACCATTTGACCGGCGACCAAAAGACCGGCAACCAAACGTCCAGTCATGGTTTGGGGTGATTGGACACGTTAAATTGCTCATATGTATGTGTGTGAGCCTCTTTTAGTCGTCGGGCTTTTGGTCACCGGCCAAATGGTGACAGAAAGTTTACTGTTGAAACCAACACTCAAAATTATATTCATGAGAGAGAGTTTGATATCTAAGAGAGAGAGTTTTGTATCTAAATACTATTGAATATCTAAGTACTGTTTAATATCTAAGTACTGTTTAATATCGAAGTACTGTTTAATATCTAAGTACTGTTTAATATCTAAGTACAGTTTAATATCTAAGTACTGTTTAATATCTAAGTACTGTTTAATATCTAAATACTGTTTAATATCAAAGTACTATTTATTATCTAAGTCCTGTTTAATATCTAAGTACTGTTTAATATCTAAGTACTGTTTAATATCTAAGTACTGTTTAATATCTAAGTACTGTTTAATATCTAAGTACTGTTTAATATCTAAGTACTGTTTAATATCTAAGTACTGTTGAAACCAGCTCTCAAAATTATATTCGTGAGAGTTTAATATCTTTTCAACAGTATTTAGATATTAAACTCTCCCTCTTAGATATTAAACTCTCTCTCATGAATATAATTTTGAGAGCTGGTTTCAACAGTAAACTCTCCACCATTTGACTGGCGATCAAAAGACCGGCGACCAAAAGACAGGCGACCAAAAGACTGGCGACCAAACGTCCGAGCACCATCTTTTCCAAGATACCCGCCAAAAGATCATAACCAGGAATCAAATAAGATTAAATGTGTAAAAAAAAAATGAACTAATACAAATCTGACAGCACACTGGACTAATCTCCATGCATAAAAGTAGAATTCTTGAGCCGGCAAGATTGATCAATATTCTATCAGATTAAATTGGCCTATCAAATGATGGGTGAAAAAGTGTGAATTGCCTGTTGAGGAACTAAGAGGCTAAAATTATCAGCAGCACACTTCTTTGTACATCCAAAATCACATTATGCAAATTTTATGCTCTTAGATGGAGGTCCTTGACTACAGGAGATTGCAATCTTTTAAAACTCAGGCTTTAGGCACAGTGCTCACATGGTGACGCAATGCTTTGCATGCAAGCATGATGAAATTCATTTTCTTGAAAAAGTATTGATCTCAAATAGGAATTTCAATGATTATTGAGGAATACAGTCATGCCGCTACCCCTGGTTACGAAATTTTCAGGTTACGAAAGTTTTTGAGATGCAAATGTTTTTCAAATGCAAATGAGTGCCTCAAGTTACTAAAAAAGATCCAAGTTACGAAAACGTCTGAAACCACTGAACGAACACGAGTTGATGGCTGTACTATTACGTATTCTGTCAGTGTTCAGTGCATGACGATTCTGCTAAACAAAGATATAAATTGAATTTAAGGGGGTGAAAAGATTTATTCCATCTCCAACCTCAAAATATTACACACACATCAGGTAAGATGTCAATGTGTAACTTGTAAATTGAGAAAAACATAAAACTATAAATTAATAAATATATAAATCATGGGGATATCAGGGTTTCCTCGACAAAAGCAGAACGTGTTGACAAATTAGATTAGAATTTTATTTCATCCCGTATTTGGGAAATTTCATGGTAGCAGTAGCAAGACAGACACAAGACATTGTAGACCGAGGTAAAAGAATAGACTAGACACAGACCTGTTTCCTTGAGGAGAGTCCACTTCTGGGGCGTCGAGACCGACCCCTTATCCCCAGTTCTGGGACTTCCCGAGAGCTTAGGCGCATTGTGGAGGCAGTGTTTTCAGGTTGGTTAGGTAGAGGGCTGGAGAGACACATTATCGTATTGTTGGTCAATTTCCAAATTCTCCACCTTCATTAATTTCCCTATTGCTCCCATTTACCCTTGAGTTTCATCACTTCTGTTAGAACATAAATAATAGACAGACAGTTATACAAATGAAAATGTGAAAACTGTACTTTAAAAAAATATATTGCTTCTATAAAAACTTATTTTTCTCTGAAGTGCCTTTTAAATGATCAACTGTGAAATTACACAAACACAAATATATTTTATTTGCCGCCTATTACAGAAGTTTCATATTTTAACAAGGATTTCTTCATTAAATTTCTCCATCTAATGACATGCTTTTATCATGGAGTGGCCAGATTTCAAGGTAACAATGTGTCAACTACATCTGGTATTTCCTTGAATCTATCAGACGAGTGGTTAGCATGTCGGTCCCACAGTTCTGGACTTGAGGGTTCGATCCTAGGTCAGTCCTCACTGTGTGGAGTTCAACCCGGGTTAGCCTGGGTTTTCTTCGGGTACTCTGGTTTCCTCCCACGACTCGCAAATATGCATGTAGGACAGTTAAAAACACAAAATGTTCCTTGGGTATGAGTGTCAGTCTCCCTGTGCCCTGTGATTTCCTGGCCACCAATTCAGGGTGCCCATAGTTAACTGGGATACTCTTCAGCATCCCTCGTGACCTTTGTGAGGATAAGCAGTACCGAACGTGTATGAATGAATTTGTGGGTTTTATGCAATGCTGTCTCAATGGGTGAAAATACAGGTAAGGTTGTTACTTTGTCTTTCCATACAGAAAATTAGTCACATAATTGCATTGCAACAATACGGGGTAGTGTGGGGATAGCCTTAGCTCATTCAAAAGACCCCACAAAAGTGTCACTTCTCCTAGAATGACAATATGAAGGATAGATGTTTTGTATTCATCTGTTCAGCATTGTGATGAAAGATTGTGAGTGGCCATTTATGTCTGAGGACTAAAATGAAAAATGTATCTGCTAGTAGGTCTCTGATATTGTCAATCATAAAACTCTACTTACCTAAGGTAGAGAATCCGTGCTATCAAGCCATAGAGCACGATAGCGAGAAGTAATGGGACAACGTAGAAAATGGCAAAGTCGATGAGGTAGATTGGCAGGTACAGCTCTCGCTTGACCTTGTACCCACAATGAACATGTCCATCCGGGCTCACCTGATCAGAAATGTATTGGAGGAATAGGCATTACAAATGTAAATATGTACATCAGCACTCATAATTTATTTATTCATCATCCGTACCGCGCATCCTCCTAAGGGTTGCTGGAGCCTACCCCAGCTGACTTCATGCGAAAGGCAGACTACACCCAAAAGTGGTAGCCAGTCAGCTGCAGAGCAAACGAGAGAGCCAAACGACCATTCACACTCACAATCATACAGTTACTAGCGGAAATTGAGCCCACGCCTGCCCGCCGCACCAAAGTTAGCTGAGTGAACCACTACACCGTCAGGCAGCAGCACTGATCATACAGTTCTCAAATGGCTTTTGACTTCCTCTTATTGTCAAGTGAGTTTTGTACAAAAGAGGATCTCGTTAACATTTTATGCGTAGTAAAGGTTACCGGTATTGATTGGAGGTTTGCTAAGTATGTTCAAAATGGAACACAATTGGAAAACATAATCTAACCTTGCAGCTCTATTATTTTGTAGTATTTCAGGCACAAACACTTGTCCTTTGAGGATTTCACATTACCATTAGTGTTTAAAGGTTGTTTGTCAATATATTGGCAACTTGGGTTTCATAAAACATTACGTACTCCTACCTGAATATCCACAAGGAAAAACCAAAATATGCAGTAAACACAGGTGAAGATCCAAACCCCTGCAATAATCCTCTTGGCCCTGGACACTGTGCAGACTGTCTGAGCCTTAATTGGATGGCAAATAGCAATGTACCTGCATATGTGAGGAAAGGAAGGTACAACATACAATAGTCAATTATGGCTCTTGGGTTTGCATCTAGTTTGTCCATCAGAAATTTCCTTATGCCTTTTTGTGTGTAGTTTTCATGCCGATCAATACTATGGTTACGTTATTAGTTGTAGGGATGGACTGACATGGATTTTTGAGGATCGGTAACGATTATTACTAGTGAGAGGAAAACGGATTTTTAAAAAATTGGTATAAAAATTTTGTAAAAAATTTGTATAAAGACTATTTATACAAGCCTCAAACTTCATAGATCTTTATTAAATGAGACAGATCAATCAATAGATCGATACTAAAGAAGTGGCAAGGTCACAATGATCTATTCTAAAAATATATTGAGAATTCTTACAACTTATGTTGATGTATATTATTGAATGAGGAATTCCACTTTATTGGTATAGCGACAGAAGAGGACATTACAATGGAAAAACATTTTTAAATTTGTTATAATACAACACCTACTCACAAAGTAACTAATACCTATCTAGACATTATGATCTTCAATGCTAAAATGTGGCATTCGGTACTGTCACGTCTTAAGGCACGTCAAGTGTGGAAACAGCAGATGACGGATAAAGATATTCAAACAAAACTTTATTTTAAAAAATACAGAAAAAAACAGAGGCAGGAGTCTTAGAAAAAGACAAATACTTGAAAAATCAAATAACAAACTCAAACCTGACGGGGAAATAAGGATCACGGGACGTGGAACATGGAACGTGGAACATGGAACGTGGAACATGGAACGTGGAACATGGAACGTGGAACATGGAACATGGAACGTGGACCATGGAACGTGGAACCTGGAACGTTGAATGTGGACCGTAGAACACAGAGCATAGCAAAGCAGACAATCCGACAATGGACTGACAAACACAACAAGTTTAAATAGACAGACATGGGTCGATGAGACAATTGGGAATACCTGGGTAACACAACAGGGAACAAAATGGATACACCACGGGTGGAGAAACGACAGGTGAACACAATGGGGCAATCACTTGGACAGGACACACGGAAAAAAAGCATAAAAAATTGATTTGTTGACTATTTCTTTTGACACCTGCTGTTGTAGTTTACCCTCTGAGAGGCAAAAAATGAAGATGCCTTTGATTTGTAGTGGAAAACAAGGTTGATTGTTCATGTGATTTCAGTCGTGCAAAAACTAGCTTTGACTTGCCATTATTATGATATATCACTCGGAGGGGAGGGTATGTGAAAGTTTTAAGGGACCTCTTAAAGTGATTCCTCCACTGAAGCCTAACTGGTATGTACAACAAAATATATTTCCAAAAGCATGGATAGACTACCTTTTTTTCCTTGTTAATTTTCCCATCTATTTATTTATTGAAAATTAGAAAACTCTTTGAAACCTACAATTGGAAAACATTGTAACCTTGCAGCTCTATTATTTTGCAGTATTTCGGGCACAAACACTTGTCCTTTGACGTTTTCATATACCCATTAGTGTATTAGCATTTTTTTTCTACCTTTATTGTATTTTTTTTTTCATTTCAGATTTTTTTTCTTCTTGTCATTTAGTGTTGGGGGTTCAGGGTTGGAGGCGAACTGGTTTTTGGACATGAAATCTCGAATAGTATGTATTGCACACCATCAGTGCAATATTGCTCAGTACTCACTGACCTCGTTACGTCCATTTCAGTGATGTATCGGGACCCTTTCTATTCCTAGAATCGGTATTGGTGCAACATTACTAGGTACTCGGTGATTTAAATTGGGCCATTCACATTTTGTGTTGCCACACCAGCCAAATCATCAATAATAATCCACCTGATGGACCGTTGTGTGTATCAAATGTCTCCATGTGAGATTAAGTGAGCCATATTTAAAGGGAATGAAAGAAGCTGCTTTGAGTAGCAGCAAATGGAGGTAGATGCTATGTGACCAAGGCAGTGTAAATTGTACTCTTAAGCAATGTTCCCTCTAAGCTGCGTGTGTGTGCAATCGCGCACTGCCTGCACATTTTCAGCGCACAAGAAAATCTATCCAGCGCATAAACAACATCAACAAAGTATTAATTAATATCTAATATTAAACTTAATTTAATTAATTCACCCAATACTATTGTTTTTCACTCAGTGAGTGACAAGTGTCCAGCCAATGATACGATACGGTTCACTTATGGTATGAAGCCAATCATGGCATTGACGGTGCTTGCGTCTGCGCCCTGCCTCTCTGCGCCGTGCAGGTTAGCTAGCAGGTTAATAGATGCTAATGCAAAGCCCGCATCATGGCGAAACGAACAGGCAGCGACACATCCACTCACCCAGCCAGAGTAAAAAAGAAATGCAGTTCTTTTAAGATGGAATGGTTGTCAGAGTATGTGCAAATAGAAGAAAAAGCGGTGAAATTGGGTGAGATTTTTTCTTTATCAAGTGAGAAAGGTCTACTCTGTAAAACATGCAGCGATGCCAAAGTAGCAAGTGAGTTTTCAGATGGGAAAATGTGGAGCTGGACGATCTCAAGTGTCACGTTCAGTATAAAAGTCATTTAAAAGCTGTCGAAACTGTATGGAGACTCAAGATTGGACAGGGGATTGGTACATTATTGCGGGAGAGCACAAAAGACAGAGAGAAAAGGAACAAGCTGTCACACAAAACAGAAAAAAAGAGAATTCACCGATAACAGAGATCCAGTAGCAAGGTACTGCTACAAAAAGCTGAGTGATTCAGAATTCAAGTTTACTATCACTACGCTGGGAGATGTTTTGGGTGAGCTAGCACAACTCAGCCTCACTTTACAAAGACACAACCTGACTGTGATGGAAGGACACTGCTTTTCTAGAGCAAAAAATGAGAAGTTGCGTTCCCAATACTTGAAGAAGAAGGATGTACATTGGAGCAACCGTGTCAAAGAGGCTATGGGGGCCTCATCAGCTGATGGCAGAAATACTGGTGAGATTACTCTTTTTATTAGTAAGCTGTGTGATCACATGGATGTTCGTTTTCCAGAGGATGAATTAAAGGAGTGCTCTGCATTTGATATTGAAACATTGAGCTCATACATCAGTTTTGACTATGGATCAGCAGACATTGCCACATTGGCAAAGAAATATGAGGCCATTCTCAACCACCCACCACAGTCTATGGAGACCATTACCAGTCAGTATGCTGAAGTACATAATGAAACAAAAATTTAAACAGAGGTCAATCAGCACATTCTCAGATATGGTTGCTGCAACACGTAGATGTGAGGAGCTAAAGGAGATATCACAGCTTGTGGATATTTGTGCTACATTTCAAGCTTCCAGTGTCGACTATGAAAGATGATTTGGTTTAATGACTCATTTCAAAACAAAATCCAGAAATTATCTTGATGTGACACATTTGGACCAGCTGATGCGCATAAAGTCAAAGCAAGAAGCAGACAAAGCCATCAACCTGGACAAAGTGTACAACCATTGGAGAAGTGAGAAGGACAGATGTGAAAAATAAAGTAAAATTTAAGTCAGATTTGTGCATGTTCTAGTGATGGCTATTAAAATGTTGTCTTTATGGATATTAATCATCAAATGTTGTTACTATTACATCATTTATGGGTAGTAGAAATGCCAAGAAAAACTGCAATTAGATATTTAACAGACAGCGTTAAAGGAATTTGCACTGCATCACAAGCTTTAGCACAAGTCATTGTGCAAAATGTGAATGTGTTAATGTGAGCAAATTGTTATGTCTGAAAGGTGTATATGTCTTATATCTTCCAGAACAGGACCCTCAGCCAGGTCAAAGCAGGACTCTTCCCATCGCCAAAGCAAGACTCTCACATACTGTATAACATTGACACATCCCATTTTTCAGATTTTTGTCTTTTTTTTTTTTGAAGTGGACCAAATTACTTATTTAAAAATAAAACTGCATATCTGATGTTGCTCACAGTAGTCCTCAGTTTGCTCAGGGAGCTTGTATAGATACATGAAAAATTAGAGGGAACATTGCTCTTAAGGCTAGATTACGGAGGGTTAGCGCGTTGGTCCTGGGTTCAAATCCAGGTCATGTCCATCTGTGTGGAGTTTGCATGTTCTCCCCGGCCCTGCGTGGGTTTCCTCTGGGTACTCCGGTTTCCTCCCACATTTCAAAAATAGGTATGGTGTGAGTGTGCAATGTTGTCCATTGTTTCCTTGTGCCTTGCGATCGGCTGGCCACCGATTCAGGGTGTCCCGGCATCTAACCCGGAGTTAGCTGGGATAGGCTCCAACACCCCCGTGACCCTAAAGTAGATAATGTGGTTTAGAAAATGAGATGAGGCTAGATTACATCGCTTGGAGCTGTGACAAGATTGGCTGCATTCATGACGTTGTAGGTATTCTCAAGGATACCAGTCAATCTGACAAATTTCATCGCCTTCAAAAATGTCTCCAATGTTACAAATCTAATCATAGAATTGTCGCAGAAGTCTATTTTTTACAGGCTGTGTGGCCTGACTGCATGAAGTTGACAGAATACCCCTGTGCTGGAAAGACAGTTTAGCAAATATAAAATAAAACTTCCACTTTCCTTTCCAAAAAAAAGCTCTGTTGTCAATGAGGATCACACTGTCTATCCACGCTTTCCATTTTTATGAGTAGGCAAAATATATGTTTTCCTTTTTTCATGAGTTTGTAATGTTCTTCTGCAGAAAAAAGACCAACTCATAAGAAAATTTGTTTTATTATTATTATATTATATGTTTATTACATCAGAGAGGGGTCTCAAGATCCACCAGGGCAGGAAAAAGTGCCTGGAAGAGCTTAGCGAGGGGCCTCGCATTGACCACTACTTCCTCAGAGGTAGGACAAATAAGTCGAGTGAAGCCCAGTGGCGGGACACTCACCACAGTCCACAGGGTATCAGAACCCCAGACGAAGCTCAACCAAGCACGGATCCACCAACGGACATGAGTCCACCGACACAGACCTTGTCCATCTTGAAGGCCTGAAAGGGAGCTATGGTTCGGAGGGATTTGGGGTGTGACCGCGTGGTTCCACCTTGCGCCACACACCTGGGGCTGATCATCCTGTGGTGGGCCAACCTCTGCAGAGGGTGTCTTGTTATAAGTGGCTGAAACACCCAATGACGTGTGGGGCTAACAACTGATGATGTGGCGTGCAGGTGGCACCGCGTGATCCTAGCCAAATCCCACCCCATGTAAGACGTTATCTCCAATCTCTGTCAATTGATGTGCTGAACATTAGGGATATTTAACACCTAGTCCTATAAAGAAACCTGATGTCTGGTGTCAAAACCAGTGACCGCTGCGAAAGGGCAGCTGACAACCTGGGAAAGACCTGGTGACGGCCTGAAGAGACTGCTGGCAGGAGGGAATAGACCCCAACGGGGCTGGCAAGGGTTAGCTACCCTTGCTGGCAGGAGCCTTTCACTACACAGTGTCTTGGATCCACCCAAGTATTGCTTTGAAGATTTCTAAAGGAAAAACACCCCTGGAGTCTGCGAGAGCGGGGGCGGAAGATGACTCATCAGCGGACCACACGGTAACGAACATTGCAAAGGAAACGACAACGGATCAGATGATCGGCACAACAGTTGACGGAGTAACAGGACTGGCAGGACACAAGATACAAAGCTGCATCTGTGGCCGGGAAAAGGTTACATCAGAGAGGGGTCTCAAGATCCACCAGGGCAGGAAAAAGTGCCTGGAAGAGCTTAGCGAGGGGCCTCGCATTGACCACTACTTCCTCAGAGGTAGGACAAATAAGTCGAGTGAAGCCCAGTGGCGGGACACTCACCACAGTCCACAGGGTATCAGAACCCCAGACGAAGCTCAACCAAGCACGGATCCACCAACGGACATGAGTCCACCGACACAGACCTTGTCCATCTTGAAGGCCTGAAAGGGAGCTATGGTTCGGAGGGATTTGGGGTGTGACCGCGTGGTTCCACCTTGCGCCACACACCTGGGGCTGATCATCCTGTGGTGGGCCAACCTCTGCAGAGGGTGTCTTGTTATAAGTGGCTGAAACACCCAATGACGTGTGGGGCTAACAACTGATGATGTGGCGTGCAGGTGGCACCGCGTGATCCTAGCCAAATCCCACCCCATGTAAGACGTTATCTCCAATCTCTGTCAATTGATGTGCTGAACATCAGGGATATTTAACACCTAGTCCTATAAAGAAACCTTGTGCCCTGAACCCTCCTTTATTTACAAGTGAATAACGATGTAGTTCTGGTGGGATGTACACAATGCCTGGATGTTTCTGTGAGTCTCACACATTACCGGGTAACTGCGCCTGAATTCTCACATTTGCGAATTCCTCTCTCTAATTGCTATGGACATTCTTAGCCCAAAAGAAACCAGTCGAGCTGACTTGAGACACTTTTGTAGTTGTGGCACATCTACATTGGAGCTTCAAGCAGTGGAATTTATAGGGTGAGTGGTTAGTGCGTCTGCCTCAGTTCTGAGGTCCTGGGTTCGAATTCAGGTCAGTCCTCCTGTGTGGAGTTTGCATTTTCTCCCCGGGCCTGCATGGGCTTTCTCTCGGTACTCCAGTTTCCTCCGACATTTCAAAAACATGAATGCTAGACTGGTTTGACAGTCTAAATTGTCCCTAGATATGAATTTGAATGGTGGTCTGTCCCCTCGAGCCTTGCAATCGGCTGGCGACCGATTCAGGGTGTCCCCTGCCGCTGGCCTGAAGTCAGCTGGGATAGTTTCCAGCACCCCCCGCAACCATTAAAAGACCTTCTGCACCGGGCATAAAAATACAGTCCAAAGATTTGAAACCAGAACGTCTATATTCCAGACTGCAGTACTAGATTGATTGCTATTATGAATATTCTTAACATTTTTATTCAATGTTAATGTCACAGGATTTAATCATGTTACTATTGTTGCATTACTATGTCTAGATTTGATGTTTGGAGTCAGCCAAAAAATAAATAAATAAAAATAAGAAAATGCTTTTGTTTAATATGTTCATCTGTTAGTATGAGATGTACAGTGTACACTAAAATTGTAAAGAAATAAATACGATTTCAAAAAAGGGTGTTTGAGGTTCTCTTTCCAAGTATTGTGTCTATCCTCACCTTTCCACAGTGAAGGCAGTGATGGAGCAGGATGACACGTTGATGCCCAAGTACTGCAAGTAGGTGATTCCTAAGCAGCCAGCATGTCCAAACACCCAGGTTCCCATGAGACTGTCTGAGATGTTGGGAAGTCCTGCGGCTACTAGTACAGTCAGGTCAGCTATGGCCAAGCTCACCAGGTAACAATTTGTGGGTGTCCTCATATGACGTGTGGTCAGCACAACAAGGACCACCATTATATTTCCCACAATTCCAACACCACACACAAGCAGGACTAAGAAAACAGAAACTGTCTTGTACTCAAGGGACTGAGAAATAGAAATGCTGGGACTCAGGGAAATATTGGTTGGGGTGTCAACTCTGGAGCTCATATTGTCAGTCATGTCTACTTGAAAAGCTGAGCTGTTTTTTTCTCAAAATTTGAAATAATAAATACTATAATGTGTTAAAATTGTTTAATGAGGGATGTGCTGCTGCGTGGATATCACTGGTTCTCAATTTGTGCTGGTTCATTTAAAATTCACTGAAGGCCATTTGTTCCAACAATTTAGGTACAAAGTTTAATCTATTATTTATGTCTTCATCAGTCCATTAAAACAATAGCGACACTGCCCTTGTGAACTTTTGTATTTCTTTTGAGTTTGCATCTTTCAATTGTTAAAGAGGTACCACTTATTACATTAAAGATGAATATCTCCTTGATTTCTGAAGGGCCTCAGGTCACTAAAAGCCACCTAAAAAAGAATGAAAACAGATATTTTACATCTTTATCTATATTAAAAAATGTGTTACTGTCTCCTTGGAGGCAGTAGGACACCTGAGGGAACAATTGGGTTAACCAAATGTAGAATTTTGGTTGCCCAAACAAATCATGAATGAAAAGAGAGTGACAGTGAAGGATGATAAAGTGCACAATTCTGGGAAGTGAATGTACGTAGTATGGTATAAACAAAAAATTCAAACTGATTCATTGTAACTATAGGGGGACTGAATAAGTGGGTGTAATTACTACTACCTTGGGTTGTAACCACACACATCTGTGGACTTAGAAAATACAGCCATACCTCTACTTACGAAACTAATTGGTTCCAGAACTTTTTTTCGTAACTGGGACATTTTGTAAGTAGAGCAGTACTTTATATCTGAATTTTCTAAATTTATGCACGGTCCTCACCTAACTGCCAGCTAAACTTTTTAAAATTGGTCAGTGTCTCAATTTTGTATGAAATATGTGAGAAACACACAAAAATGAGAGAAAACGATGAGAAAATGATTCAATAATGTCTTAAAATGAATATAATGGCCAGAAATCCCAGTGAAAGTGTGCCCTGCGCCGCTGAAATAGTTTCCTCTGTAATACCCGTGTTTGTCCGCCACATGAGGGCAAGAGCCTGTTCTACCAGGGCCGAAAGCCGTCTACTTTGTAGTACATTTTACTTTTACGTGTGGCTGTGAGTGTGTGTGAAAATATTTGCCGCGTTGCGTTTGTGTGGTTTTTAATCTCCGAATAAGGGGTAGACTGTTATTGTTTTTCCCTCTGCTTTTTGACTACTGCTGTTTGTCCCTGCTACCTTGCTGGTGTGGTGGCACAGCTGGGCGGAATTCAAAATTAATCCCTGTTGTGTCTATTTAAACCCCACTGCATATAATGTCATTGTCGGATCGTCTGCCTAAATTCTCTTGCCATGTATCCACGTTACCTCGTCCCTAGATTCCCTGTGTTTTCCCTAGTCCGGTTTGGTTTCGTGTTTTGTTTCCTAAGTCTTTGTTATTTTGTAAGATCCCGCCTAAGTTATTTAAGTTATGGTTATGAGCACTATTTCCCCTGTGCTAACCACTCAAGCCCTTGGGCCGCCGCTGCGCATTGTGCGCTCGCTAAATGGGTAATATTGTGCTTGGTAACTGTGCCAAGTAAATACAAGCAGAAGTGGGCTACACAATAAGCCTGTAGTTGAATAATCAGCCCTAACAAAAAAAAATTCCGCCTCCTTAGATCCATAGATAATTGTCAATTCTATATAGTGACAATAGTTTATGACGATCGGTCGACAGAATAAGACTTCAACTTTTGTGTAAAAAGAAGAAAAACTACTTGAGAGACGACTGAGCAGGCCTGCAGCCTTTTAAACCAGATAACTCAACTGTTTGCAGACAGAAATTTGCCTCTAAATCTCTAACCCAATACACACTGAAATTTAGGGACCCCTAGCTGACCATGGTGCACCTTCTCATGCTCACTACTGCAAGATGGACTGCTACACGCCGAGGCTTTTGATCAACCCCCACCCCTTTTTCATTCCTCCTATGCTGTGACACAGCCTGTCTGATTTTTCGCCATGTGTTATTACACAAATCCCAAATGAGATAAACCATAAACACACTCGAGAAAAAAAAATGTGTTTTGAGTTTGGGTGATTAATTGTAGTCTAAAATTGATAGAAAAATGAATGAGCAAGATACAATGGCGTCAAATAGCTGCAGATGACACTTAGTCATTATATAGTGTGAGTGACAGGCCACAAATCCACATTGTTGGATTGCACAGAGAAGGGGTCAAGGTCTCACACACTTTGATCTTCATCTTTTTTAGGACAGTAGTTAAAATGAAACCTAACCCTAACTGATGCTACTCCTGTATTACGCCTGACTCAGACAACAAAATTTTAGCTCAATTTTAGCCCGAAAGACATGTCATGTTGAATTCTTGACTGTCGTATCTGGCATTTTGAATTTGGGGTCATAACACCGTGTGTATGTGGACATGTCCATTGACCCAGAAAGCATGGCGTGTCCGTATTTTCACTGGTCATGTCGCATAGCGAGATGCGTTCAACATGTTACTCTGTTAATAGAAGGCAAATTAGAAAAAAAAACATCCAATCCAATATCCTGTTTTTGGTGGAGGGGGTTTTCAGAGGGCTAGAACGAATTCATTTGTTTTCCGTTCATTTCTATGGGAAACATTCATTTGAGATACAAGTAAATTGAAATACGAGCTCAGTCCCAGAACGCATTAAGCTTGTATCTCGATCTACTTATCATATCTCTATGCTGATGAGAATTGTAGGGAGCTAGCCAGGAAGGCATAGATCATTTAAACTTTTTACCATCTTTAGAGAGGGCGGCCCGGTGGTCGAGGAGTTATTGCGTCAGCCTCACAGTTCTGCCTTGTGCCTGTATTTGGCTAGGATAGGGTCCAGTGATCCCTACGACCATTGTCAAAATCAAAATCAATATCAAAATCAAATTTATTGTCATCATACACAGCTGCGTATAACAAAATTGATGGTGCTACTCCACAAAGTGCGTTGTGAGGATAAGCAGTACGGATAAGAAATGAATGAATATCATCTCTAGATTCCCTGTTTGGGACAACCTAAAAAAATCCAGCAGTTTGAGGATAAAAACAATTAATTGCTTCAAATCAGCAATTCAGAACAAGAGGTTCTCAGTCTGCGTTTTTAAGATACTTCCTCTTTTCAAATCAAATCGACAAAATCTTTGCAGTATCTTTAAGGTCATTTTAACATATTGAACTTCTAAAACCTTTATTTTATGATTTTCTGCTACAATAAAAAAAGACTATTATAAATTAAGCGAAAATTAAAAAGCTACATACGTATATGTTGACTCATTTCCGAGCCAAAGCGCTATATTCTACAGTCTACAGGGAGCTGACTTTAACAAATTGAGGTGGACTTGAAATGGAAAAGTAATTTTGTTGCATTACTGACCCATTAATGAAAATATATCCACTTCTTGGCTGAGGTCAAGCAACATCCTGACTAACCAGTCGCATCTCCTTGGAATGCTGTTGCCATATACATCCCAGTCGGATTCTGATAATAAAAAAAACAGCTCTTATTGATTTTACTCATGAAATGAAGCATGGCCACTCTAAATTGTCAATGTGTAGGCTGTGCACAAATGGGTTGTCTCATTGTGCCCTGCGATAAGCTGCCAGCCAATTTATGGTGTCTGCTGCCCGTAGTTGAATGGGATACGCCCCTGCACCCCCGTGCAACATTGTTTACAGGCCACCTCGTTTCTATTTTCCTCAAAATCGGTTACAAGCATCCAAGAACACCATTTCTTTGAGGGAACATGATTTATTTACATACATTGTCTGGTGTGAATGTAAGTATAAATATCTCTCAGTCATGTTTTTACTGGTATGTGTGTGTATATGTGTGAGTGTATGTGTGTGTGTCTGTGTGTATGTGTGTTGTGTGTGTGTATATGTGTGTGTGTCTGTGTAAGTGTGTTGTGTATGTGTGTATATGTGTGTGTATGTGTGTGTATATGTGTGTGTATGTGTGTGTATGTGTGTGTATATGTGTGTGTATATGTGTGTGTATGTGTGTGTATGTGTGTGTGTGTATGTGTGTGTGTGTATGTGTGTGTATGTGTGTGTCTGTGTGTGTTGTGTGTGTATAGGTGTGTGTATGTGTTTGTTTGTGTGTGTTGAGGAGGGTGGATATCGTTCAGAACACACACGAAGACTTGATCTCGAGTGGCTACACTTAAAAAAGCTACTCTTTTTGGCCCCAAATCTCTTTTAAATAGCCAACTATTTACAAATTTTAGAGATCCAAAAAGAAATACATTAACTCCACATTTTCGGGATAAAATTCTAATAATTGGCAGTGGCTGCTTAGCCGCTAAACGGTCAAATAGTCGCAGGGGCTATTTAGCCGGTAGCCGGTCAAATAGCCTATATGGCCCCATACGGCTGTTTAGCCGGTAAGAATTCTGTGTGGGGTAAATAGTAACAAACTACGACCATGAACCCACTGCCTAAATTCAGTGTTCCCTCGCTTATCGCGATTAATGGGGACCGGGACCACCCGCGATAAGTGCATTTCCGCGAAGTAGGGATTCCCCTTCCAAAATCCTTTATTTGAATTTAATTCCAAAATTTTTTTTTTCTTTTAATTTTTTTTTACCCCCGGTATACAGTACACCATATAGAATACGGGTAGAGAGAGTGAAATTAATGTTATAACAAAAAAAACTGTAAAATATGTTATTTCAATGTAATATTTGTATTTTTTTTTCCGAAAAAAAATCTGCGAAGCTCTGCGTCCGCGTTAACTGAAGCGGGAAGTAGCGGGGAAACACTGTAATGGTCATTAAATCCCTATTCACCTAATGTTAAAATCTATCAATTGGCAATAACACATCAAATTTCAATAAGATTGGTTGAATGGTTTAGAAAATTCCCTATTCACTCAATGTTAAATAATAGGTTACCGGCTAAATAGCCCCTGGGACTAATTGACTGGTTACCGGCTAATGAGCCACTGCCATAATAATTGCCTATTTTATGGGGGAGTCAATTTAGCGGGGGCAGCCCAGCAGATGAGTGGTTAGCGCGTTGGCCTCAAAGTGGGGGTCCTTGGTTCAAATCCAGGTTGGTCCACTTGTGTGGAATTTCTATGGTCTCCTTGGACCTGCATGGGTTTTCTCCGGGTACTCTGTTTTCCTCCCACATTCCAAAGACATTAATTGGACCTTGATTGGACACTCTAAATTGCCCCCATGGTTGTTTGTCTCCTTGTGCCCTGCGATTGGTTAGCCACCAATTCAGGGTTTCCCCCTCCTCAAGCCGGAAAGGAGCTGGGATAAGCTCCAGCACCCCCAGTACCCTAGTGAGGATAAAGCGGTTCATAAAATGATAAAAAAGTAATTTTGCCCAAGTAGAGAATGTATCAATCATTGAAACAAAACATAAAACTATATGAATAGGGTAATATATAAACTAAACTTGTATTAATATATTGAGATTATTTTGTCTGTTTAAATTGTGAACATTTGAAGACTTTATATGCTGATGGCGGTCGTAAAACCGTATTAAGGAAACAGAAATAATAACAAAAATGAAGAAAATAAGCCTTTATGACAGAAAATGAAAGTGAGCTATTTATTTTGAGTGAAAATCTCGAATTGCTAAGCGAAAATCCAATATTATATAGGTTAACATGTTCAGTGGCTGGTAGGTTTACATTAAAAAGCTAATTATTTTCAAAATAGGAATGTATTATCCTGTTCTTATGACATTACATTGATGTACTCGTGTCAAATTATTGTTGAAATGTAAAACAATGAAATGAATGCAGATGCGCATATGTTGTAGGCAAACTTCTTTTTCATTACCTAATCCTAAAAGAAGGAAAAGTTATTTACCTTCAGTGTCTGTCCAATGTGACATCATCATGTTTAGCACCAGCAATTACATAATTAAAATTCCTTTTCCCACACGTGTCTGTCTGCGCCGAGGCAGTTCAATGTGTCATTCCGTGGTTTACCTTCACAAGACCAGTCGACATTGTATACAACTTGGGAAGCAGTGCGGGTGACTTCAAAATAAAAGTCTGATCCTTTCAGAATAAATCAACCTCTACATCATAATTCCTTGCGGTATTTATATTTTTTTCCACGATTCTGTCCGTGACATTGAATTCAATATTAACGGGTCACGATATGTCTCATAAAAATACATGTGTAGATCCACTCTTAATTTTGAAGAAACAAGAGGACCCAGATAAAATCCAAGCAAAGCCCAGGGAGAACACGCAAACTCCGGTTTGTAAACATCTCATTTCTTCTCATTTTATTTCCTGATTTATCCTCATTAGTGTCACAGAGGGTGCTGGAGCCTATCCCAGTTCACTCCAGGCCAGAGGCGGGGGACACCTTGAGTCAGTGGCCAGCCAATCGCAGGGCACAAGAAGACGGACAACACACTCACCCCCATACATAGGGGCAATTTAGAGTGTCAAATCAGCCTACCCTGCATGTTTTTGGAATGTGGAAGAATACACAAACTCCACACGGATGGACATGATCTGGATTTGAACCCAGTACCCTAGAGCTGTGAAAATGACGCACCAACCACTCGTTACACCGGGCCGCCCGGTTTGTAAACAGGAAATACCATAAGGAAAGAATTGGCATGCTCATACAACTTACTTTGTTGTTTATTTTGAGAAATGATCTACATGTAATAGTAAATTTCACATATTGTATGGAAAATGCATGTGCTCTATAAATTCACTAAGGAAATATATATTTACTATATGAAGATGTTAGTTGTTATAAACATTCCGGGTACTCATGAAATAGGTCTAATAGTCTGCTATTGGTAAAAATATATATATATACTTTGGGGGCAATTTAGTGTTCATAATGTTTGTAAACATGAAATACCTAAAAATTAGAAATAAGAATTGCCATGCTCATACAACATCTCATTTCATTTTTAGAACCACTTTATTCTCACTAGGATTGCGGGGGGGGGGGGGGGGGTGCTGGAGCCTATCCCAGCTGAAATTGGGCCAGAGGCTGGGGACACCTTGAATTGCCAGCCAATCACAGGGTACAAGGAGACAAATAACCATTTACTCACACTCATACCTAGGGGTAATTCAGGGTGCTGATTCAGCCGACCCTGCATGTCTTTGAAATGTGGGAGGAAACCAGAGCATCTTGAAAAAACCCACAGGCTTGGTGAGAACATGCAAACTCCACACAGGTGGACCGACCTGGATTTGAACCCCGGACTCCCACTGTGATGCTTACATGCTAACCACTCATACGCTGGGTCGCCCCATTATAGAAATGCTAAAATAATTGGATTGGATAACTTTATTCATCCCGTATTTGGATAATTTCTTTGTCGCAGTAGCAAGAGGGTGAGAATGCAGAAATAGGAAAGGAATTTTACACAAATAGGTAGTTAATAGTAAGTGAATAAATAAATACATGAATAAATATATAAATAAGTAACCGTGTTTCTGAAATATATATATAGATATACATACAATATGGTTATAGGAACCTCTGAGACTGCAGACTTGTGTCAGATAGTGTAGCCCAGTGTTTAAAAGACATGCAAAAACATCCTTAAGGTTCACCCCCAAAAATACATTTGATTCATTATGGACATTTTCATCCAAACATATTAATAAATCATTCCCTTATAATTTTATCTCATTTTTGTGTGTTTGATCACATTTTTCATACAAAATTGAGACACTTTGACTAATTTTAAAGGGTTTAGTTGTGTGAGAACCTTGGAACGAATTAGAGAATTTACATATAAAGTACACCTCTACTTTATATGTAAATTCTCTAATTCGTTCCAAGGTTCTCACAGTTGTACCTCTACTTACGAAATTAATTGGTTCCAGAACTTTTTCGAAACTTGAAAATTTCGTAAGTACACCTCTACTTACGAAATTTTCAAGTTTCGAAAAAGTTCTGGAACCAATTAATTTCGTAAGTAGAGGTACAACTGTAACCCACCCAAAATAGAAAAAATAAAAACAGTTAATGGGAGATTTAGGACGGAAAGTCGCCCATATTGTACTACATGACTTGCATTCATTTAGGTTAAATTCCAAGGTCACCTGGAAGAAAGTAAGAAAAAACATTGCATTGTTGCAACTTTGTTCTGTCTGTGTCCTAGTCAACGTCCTGGTATACAACAAATGAGTCCAGGGTACAATAGAAGAAAATTGAGACGTCAGACTTCCATCAACTGAATGCAAAATACATACAATTTATTGGTCAAATTTTCATCATTCATATTTCACTTCGTGGATGCCATTAGCTTTTCCTATAAAACGGTACAGTAAAGATGAACATGACTTGGTGTCTGATCAATGATAACTACTATGGGATCAACACGGTGGCAACAGTTATGTGTGAGAATGGTGACTCCAAGTGGAAACCAATAATCTCTGCACCTTACAACTTCATGAGCTATTCAGACAGCTCTTACATGCTAAGGATTACATTTGAAATTATCTGGAAGGAATCTAATAACGTCCCTGATTATTGCGCTTGTTTTCAGCAACTCCTGCTCTCAGCATTTGGTTTTCCTTTTTCAGTTGCTCTATTTCCAGTTTTGTCTGCTCCAGAATTTCTTTATGGTAACTAACATCTACACCAAGCTGCTCGACAGTAGATGTTAACCTTTCAATGCGCCGAGAAGATGAAGTTGTTTCCATCATGTGTTCAATAGTCGAAATCATATTTTGGCACGTCTCTGGGGTTGCGGACAAAAGGACATCACTAAGCGTGGAACTATCACTGTTTTCTCTCGACTCCCTTTTTCTTGGTTGAATCACAGAGTTGGCGGCTGTGCTGTGTGATTGAGCTTTCGGGGAGTCCAGTGCAGCCCTTGAATAAGCTCTTGTGTATTCCACATTTGATAAATTCATAATTGCTGACTTTTCGCCGCCACTTGCTGAAAGACTTGCGTTTGCTGATGTCTCTTTCTTCGTGTGCTTTATTGGCTTCTGTTCACCGCTTAAACGGCTATCACCTCGGTTTTTCGAACTCTTTTTTTCCATATTGACGATAATAACACTCACCAAATTTTTGGTTGTTTACAATTCAAACGTCTGAAGTCTAAAACTGCTTGAAAGAGCAAGTAATATGTACAGTATTTACAATCCTTCCTCCCAGCAACCAGTTCTCATTGGCGCGGCCTTTTTGCGTAGCCCGTCGTGTCTTTATGACGTCAGCTAACAGCCATACTCGCTTTGCCGAGTGGGGTGTTTTATTTTCTGCATCCCATCGGTCAAATTATATCGTATATGACTAATTATACACTTCAAACATCACGAGAACCGTGGAAGGATTGTTCTTAACGCAACAGTGACGCGTTGAAGGAGTTCCCACCGCCAAGGTGAATCGCCGGGGTTAGCATAGTGGCATTGCGCTGATAGCACCCCTTTGGGGCAGACAGGCGCGTATTGTTAGTAAAATGCGTTGAATTCATAAACGGGGTACCCTTGGTGAAATAGCTGGAGATGTAACCTTGAGAAATCTAAATTACCGTTTTTTCCAAACCTTTTCTAAGCCGAGTGTTTTTTCCGATGACTAGTTTGTTAAATGTTACCTCGCGTTATGGGCCTTGTTAGCGACTAGCACAACCCAGCTAACGTGGTTATCAGTCAATGACCCTGCTGTGAAATATGAAGTGTTTACATACTCTGCGCTGTTCTTGATTACTGTGCGCTCTAGTAAGTAACACAATTTACTTTACGCTTAATTTCTGACATCCGATCTTGCTTAGTGAATGTTTTTACTTTGAACATCTGATGCATCTTTCGATAGCGCGCAAGTAGTACGTATGCATCTTTCGATAAACAAGCAAGTAGTAGTACACATAGTCATTGAAGTATATGCCATTATAGGCATTTACTTATATGTACTTTATTAACTTCAGGCTAATTAACATAATTATCAGTTTATTCTATTTGTACAAAGAATTAACGACAGTAATTCATTACAATTGCCGGGAAGATTGACTACGACAGACGTCCAATTCATTTAAAATGGGATGACTGGCTCTAAGGTTTTTGCCATTGACGGTGCAGACATCTAATCCATCACCTGTAAAAACGGATTGGACGTGTAACGCCTTGATTACAATTACACTTTGGGTGTACTAAGAAATGGAAATACATGTGTTATGCAGCAGCACACCTTTTACTCCCAGGATAAAGTTTTTTTTATTGTTTTTGCCTTACACTGCACTTTTGTTTCTGGTTTGTAGTAGAACCTTCGCAAATGGATACACCTGAAAGCCCTACCAGGTCCTTGCATTCTCCTGTGGAGGAAAAAGACCTTTTTGACAGTGAGCTATTAGATTCAACTGATGACGAGGAGGATAGGGCCTTCTCAGAAAGTGAGCTTCTCTATGAAGAAAATGGAGAACTGGCAGAAGAGGATGAAGAGGGGGATATAGTTGAAATTGGGGGAGGAAGTCTGGCGTTGCAAGCAGTGGCAGAAGAAGACGAGGTTGTACCTGACTTTATTTCTGAACCTGAGGATGAAGAACCTCTAGAAGCAGCTGGTGGAATGGGGCAAGAGACGGAGGCAATTCTGCTCATGGAAGGGGATGATTATGATGATGACGATGATGAAGACGACGGCAATATAGAACGGGGTGCTGACCTGGAGGATGAATTAGGTGATGCTGATGATCAGCTACTTGACACTCCACAGTCCCCTGAGTCAGAGCCAGAACAAGGCAAGAAGTTTCTCTCCAAGGGAAGCAAGGGGGATTTATCAGAAGCGAATGGAGACTGTCGAAGGGATTCGGCAGACCTCGGAGCTCATGTGGATGATGGTGAGGATGATGAGGAGGAGGAGGAAGAAAAGGTGGTTAAAAGTGTTGAAGAAAGGGAAAATGACATTTTGCGTGCCCGTGTGGGGAGAGCCACTGTATCAAGAAAGGTTAAGGTAGACTCGCCGCCTGTTTCTAGGGAGCTGGATGAACATGAACTGGATTATGATGAGGAGGTACCAGAGGAGCCCAACATCCCTACACATGAGGATGAAGAGTACACAAAAACTTTGGAAGAGGAGATTAACAAAGAGCCAACTGTAAAGAAAAGTGAAAAAAAGCCAATCTTGCCCCCATCCCTCAAAGACGGAGAATCTAGAAAGAAAGATGACTCAAAAGCCCGCAGAGAGTCTTTCAGAGATAAAAGAAAAGAAGAGGATGATGGTGAAATCGATGAAGGAGAAATTGATGTAAGTATGGATCATAGTTTGACTGATGTTTTTGTACATGATGAAACAAAAATTATGTTTTCTTTATTTTTTGGATGATCTTGTTGTTTGTGTGTGGTAAGAATGGAGCATTTTATGCTCTGAATGGTTGTAATGTGTGAAGTTCAACTTGGACCGGTGTCTGAAACATTCTATATTCACAACTTTCATTATTCATTGTATGTGTCTATTTCATGTACAGGATGATGATTTGGAGGAAGGAGAGGTCAAGGATCCGTCAGATAGAAAAATCAGACCACGTCCTATCTGCAGGTTCTTCATAAAAGGTAAGCAATGTCAGAAAAACATTTAGAGAGATGGAAACAAGTGCTGTAGAACATGTCGAAAAATCATCGTTCTATCAATAATCACAATATACATAAGGCATTTATCTACATTTTTACTATTATCCTTTACATTAGTTCACCCATTCCCACAAACCAATGGTGCCACTGTCTTGCAAGGCATTGTACTGTGGGAAAATTAGGGTTCAGTGCCTTGGTCAAGGCCACTTGCAAAGATGACGTGTGTGTGTGAGTCGTTCCCCAGACCATGTTAACATAACTAATCAATCACTTGGTTGTTACTTGTCTTTAAACATTGGATCACATTTGAGAAATTGTATACAAACAAATTTGGATGGCTCTTTGAATTCAGAGCTACCACTGTTTTAGAGGTGATGTTGCCCACAGACAATGGAATTTTTCGCTTTCTTTTAGTTTCTAGATACGGAAAGGGGAAAACGGGTATCTCAAGATGCAAGGTGGCCAGTAGCCAGACACTCAAGCAAGTGAATGAGTTTGTCATTTGTAGCAACTGACAGTAGAATTTATGCCTGATTTTAAGTTTAAAAAAAAAAGATTTTTCTTGTTTGTGGTAATTCACAATTTTTATATTTTTTCTTCCATAGAGATGAAACATGAGCGCTTATTTTCAGTGCAATGACATGTCTTAACTTTCAAGTTCTGTATAAATGATCTCGATCAGGGATGGGCAAACCGGTCCTCGAGGGCCGATGTGTGTGCAGGTTTTTGTTCCAACCGATCCAGCACAGACACTTTGACCAATGAGATTTCTGCAGAAAACCAAAAGCACTTGGCTGCAATCCACTGATTACACTTGTAGGACACCGGATTGCTGAAAAGGTTGTCGTCTTTATGGTTTGGAATGAAAACCTGCACCAAATGCGTGGGGCCCTCGGTGAAATAGTTTGGCCACCTGCTCTAGATGTTGCTGGTGAGGTTATTCAGGCCTAGGAATGAAAGTTAGCACTGTGCTGAGGGTGTGGCTACAGGGGGCCCAGTTTAGGGGATATAAAGGCTGTGGGTGGAAGGAGAGTATGAATTAACGAAAAACGTTAGACAAGTTTAGTATGTTAGCCAATCAATAACCTCTTCCGTAGCGCGCTTTATTCGCATAAGTGTGAAAAGAGCACTTTGTGGAGCAGCACAACCAATTTTGTTATACGCAGCTGTGTATAATGAAAATAAAGGCATTTGATATGATGAAATGAGAGCCCAGTAGAGGGTAGCAGTGTTCTAAAGTGATAATCAATGGCTCTGCCACAATAGTTTAAAAAAAAATGGATAAAGAAATGTATATACTTTTGGGGGAATTTCGTAACTTGGGTCTTTTTCGCATCTCGAGTCACTCATTTGCATATAAAAAAATCGTAATTTTAAAATGTTGTACCAAGAGGCACTTGTAAATAGAGTTATGAATGTATGACTGTACTATAATTGCTTGTCCCTCACTGATAGTTAACATGCTTGACAGTAACAATAACGCTTTTAATGGAAGTTTGTTTTTTCAATTGAGTGAATCCTGACACTAATTGGAATCTTTACAAAAATATGGTGGAAAAAGGGGAAGTGGTCTATTTTCACTCTATTTTGTTTTTCCAGGAAATTGTACTTGGGGTATGAACTGCCGGTTCATCCACCCTGGGGTCAATGACAAAGGTAACTATTCCCTCATCACTAAACCAGACATCTTCTCGCCTAATGGAGCACAGCCTGGAGGACCTGTCCCACTTATTCCAAACAATTCTTGGGTAAGTGTCTCTTCTTTGGTCTTTAGAGTGGGTATTTGCATAATTTGTAAATATTCAGTTGTGGCCAAAAGTTGACATACACCTGTGAAGAACATGTCATGGCTCTCTTGAGTTTCCAGTTATTTCTACAACTCTGATTTTTCTCTGATAAAGTGATTGGAACCGATACTACTTTGTCACAAAAAAAATCAAGTAGTTTGGTTCTTTTAGGACTTCATCATGGGATAACAGAAAAAAAACCCAAATCTGCTGGGTCAAAAACTTACATACATCAACACGAATTAGCATTTTTGATGACTTAGAAAGTTGTCAGTGAAATGAGCTTCATAGCATGGCCTCTTAACTTCTTGTGAGTGATTATGAGTGACTGCAGCTGGTGACTTCTCTGAGGCAATTTAAATAGGGTTCATTGGATGCAAACGCCCACAAACGCTGCAATGGGAAAGTCAAAGGAGCTCAGCATGGATCTGAAAAAACGAATCCTTGACTTGAACAAGTCAGGAAAGTCACTTGGAACCTTTTCAAAGAAGATGCAGATCCCAATAGCAACAGTGCAAACAATTGTCTGTAAGTATAACGTGCATGGCACTGTTTTGTCACTGCCACGATCAGGAAGGAAACGCAAGCTATCACCTCCTGCTGAGAGAAAATTGGTCAGGAGGGTGAAGCTTAAACTGAGAATCACTAAAAAGCAGATCTGCCAAGAATTAGAAGCTACTGGACCACAAATGTCAGTGTCCACAATCAAGTGTGTTTTGTATCTCCATGGATTGAGAGGCTTCCGTGCAAGACGGAAGCCTTTACTTTAAAAGTGGCACCTTATGGCAGTTTGGCCACAATGCCCAGCAATATGTTTGGAGGAGAAAAGGGGAGGCCTTTAACCCCAAGTACACCATGCCTTTCATCAAACACGGTGGTGGTAGTATTATGCTTTGGGGCGGTTTGCTACCAATGGAACTGGTGCTTTACAGAGAGTAAATGGGATAATGAAGGAGGATTACCTTCAAATTCTTCAAGATAACCTTAAGTCATCAGCCCAAAGATTGGGTCTTGGGCGTAGTTGGGTGTTCCGACAGGACAATGACCCCAAACACACATAAAAAGTGGTAATGGAATGGCTAACTCAGGTTAGAATTAACGTTTTCGAATGGCCTTCCCAAAGTCCTGACTTTATCTTTGTCACAAACGTTATTGAGCCAAATCAAAGTTTTCTTCAACCCCTTTGCGGTGAATTAGAACAAATAAAAATATGTTTTTCCTATGTAATATCTTGTTTTTTGGTATTTTTTAGAGGGTGGGAATGGATCGATTTGTATTAAGTCATTTTCCATGGAAATTGATTTGAGATATGGGTAAACTGTCATGTGAGCTGCGTCCCCAAACGCATTAAGCTTTTATCTCAAGGTATCACTATTTAACTTTCAATCTTTTAGAATGATTTTTATATTACATGGCATACATCTAGTTTTCCTCCCACGGAACTTAATATATGGGGTAACAGTCCTTCAAGTGCTAAATAATTTTTTTAAAAAAAGATTCCATTGTGTTACCGTTTAAATACTGAAACTGTTTTTCAGCAGTGTCATTCAGGGTATTTTTTTTTTGCATAGTCCTCATTTAATCAACATGAGTTCAAACACTGAATATATTTTTGTATTCTAACATTGCTGACATTGCTCATGTTGCACAACAATATATCGCATGCCATTAGAAAATTGGAACTGAATCACAAGCGTGGGTAGCGCAATCTTCAATTTTTACCTCGCTACTTGTTTGCACAATGTTTTGTTAATACAAAATGAGCGCACCTTTTTTCCAGGCTACACCTGCAATAGAGGAGCTCCCTCCTCCGCCACCACCCGTTGAATCTCCTTCAGAAAGTGCGTGGGAAAGGGGCCTCAGGCATGCCAAAGAGGTAACTTCCTCATGTGTCAAAACTGGAAAACTACTGAAGGTCGGGGCTTCCACAAAACAGAAACCTGTGGCATGCGAGTCACTTGTCTCTTTTGATTAGTGGATAGGGCTTTCCACTAACCTGTTAGCTAAAATGTGGAACCCAGTGGTGAGCAAAGCACACCAATAAGGTCCACTACATTGACCAATGTGAGGCTCGCGATGGCACATTAAAGTCAGTGATAAGTTTACAATTGGCACACTGCGAGTCCCAGGGATTCGCTTGTCTGAAAACTGTGCGTCCCAGGAAACTTGTCACGAGTCCCAACATACTACGGATGCAAATAAAACATAAACAACGATATATAAACATTCAGATTTAATTTATTTATTATATGGTTTAGGGTTAGGGTTTATTTATCATTGTACTAGTCTTTCAGCTCGTAGATCCTCCTCTCTTTGCAGCCAAAAGTCTTTTGAAATGTGCGTATTTTTCCTTGCTTCCCCCGTTTTGCTTCATGATCATCGATCAAATCTTCTGCAGTTCTTTTCTTACTAGTTGTATTTTTAACTGCGAAATAACTATCCAGACTGTTTTGCTTTTTCTGAAACATTTTTTATCTTTCTTACACTATTACGAAACTCTTGCTATCGCTTTCTCTCCTTCGTCTGCTAGTGTCTGCTAGTCTCGCGAGAATTATTTCGCAAAGATTATGTGGAATAAATTGGTTTGCTATCGGATATATGTGTTTTGGTTTTTTTTTTGATAAAAATTTCTTTGCGTCCGAAAAAAGCACATTACTTGAAATTGTGCGTCTGGAAGAAAAGCTGTGCGTATCAGACGCAGGACGCAGAGGTAACGAGAACACTGAAAGTGGTTCTGAAAAATTCAGGTGCCGCTCCATTGACCAATGGTAGCTTTGCATTGGCACATCACAATTTAATAGGAGCTTAACTAACGCTGTTTTAGTCCAAATTTATTTTTTCATTAGACTTCCTTGCGCCTGCTGCATATACTCTCATTGATTAGCAACAGCGTGTCATTGTTATTAAAAGAACTGAGATACTCATTATACTTTAAAATGACAAAAAAATGTATGCATTTATTCCATTTTCGAGTTCTGTTTAAGGCTGGTAATTACATTTATAAATGTGAATTGTTTAGGGGTCTCTCGGTCAAAAAGGTTGCTGACCCCTGAACTAGTATATCTGAAATTTTTTTTTACAGAATTCAAGCTGGATATTTGGCAAAGTTTCTATAAAATATTCATTCTTTTTTTTCTATTGGGGTGCTTAAAATTGCCCTTACGCAATTGTATTTGGATACATATTGTAATTCCTCCGTTAGCTCAATAACCTTGCTCTCACTTGTGAAATATTGGTCTTTCTGTCAGTTTACTTATGTATTTGTTTTAAACTATTACGATTGCTGTCTCTTTCAGATGTTGAAAAAGGCCACCATTCGAAAGGAACAGGAGCCTGACTTTGAGGAGAAACGTTTCAACGTGACAATTGGAGAAGATGAAAGAGAACTTGACAAGGAGAATGAGTTTTTTAGAGAACGCAGCTACCGCATCATCAGAGAGTATGATGAAATTCATTTGCTTCACTAATTATTTAAAATTAATTCTTTAAATGTGCCTAATTTAGGTGTTTAAAGTGAAGAATAGACATGTTGTCTAATGTCATTGATTGGTAACACGTGACCACACTTGACTAGGCGTACACTTCAATGTAGAAATTAGCGAGACTCGTGTTAGACGAAATCCCTTATTGGAATATGCGACAAATGTTGGTTGACAGACACTATACAAAGTTGTGGTGAGGATTTTGAAGTCCATTACATTGAAAGCTGTTGGAGCTAAAATAGATTCAGAAGTTAAGTCATAATTCGCTTACTATTGTCCCAAAAATATGTTACAAATTTTTTTTAATACTAAAAACTGTGGTACCTCTACTTATGAAATTAATTTGTTCCAGTATTTTCGTACTTGGATTTTTCGTAAGCAGAAACGCATTTTGCATGTACTTTAATTCATTCCAACCTGTTCTAAGATTCCAATACGGTCCCTGAAATCCTGTAATATGAATATATATGGAATATTTGAGAAATTTATAAAAGCGGAAAAAAATATAGGAAAACGATTTCTTAAGCCAGTAAAATTTGATAAGACATGCAAAGACATTTTCCATTGGGAGGGTTAGGCAAATGAGGGCTAGGGGAGAAAAAAAATTGGCAGCTGATTAAATATACGCATGTAAACACAACTTAAAATATTGTTACGTTTTGTGAAATATCAATCAACGATTATAGTCTTTGGTGAGCTTGGCGATAGCACGACTCGAACGCTTTTCAGTTTGATACTTCTTTTCACTCAGCCTAACTTTCTGGGCCATAATGAGGAGTGAAGAATGAACTAGCATTAAGCACACTGAGAAAAACAACGAGGTGGTAGTGGTAGAAAATCTGACGGACGAAAATGGGAGGCACAAATCAGAAACTGAGCACCGGCGTCACAGTCCCAGAAAAAAATTAGAAAGTGCCCGAAAAGGGGGCTTTCTTGTTGGACAGTCACGCTCATTTTCCATCGGTGGCTCTTACCCCATTAATAGTACATGGCAGAGCAACTCTACTGTGGCAATTTCAAAATAAAATTCAGAACGCTACTAGAGGATGTTTGAATATTTTAGATTTCACATTTCATAACACTAATTTGTTGAGTATCTAGAGACAAAAAAAATCCCCCTTGGAGCTTTTCCTAACCTGAATATTTTCGATATAGATATAAGTACCACTGTTATATATTTTTAAAATTATTATTAAAGAGGAAAATGCGAATCTCCTTAACCCTAGCCCTAACCCTCAAAATAACTGGTAACTAATGGAAGTGCAAAACTATCTTATCCGGATACAGAATTTCTTTAGCAACACATACTTTTCAATACTTTTGACAACCTTTGACAGGATACTTATGCCAATGCCAAATTAAGGTTAGTTGAGAGAAAAAAACATCAAATTACGCTTGATGGTTGAGAAACTTGCTTACTTGTGACTTTGTCCAATCTGTATCACTAGGTCGTCACCAGTGTTTATTGGATTTTGTAGTTAACTAAATGACATCTACACAATTTACACCAATAATGGAGCTTTTTTTTCCTAAATGTACTTTTGGAGGAAAAACAACATTTGTTTTTTTTTAACACTGCATTTTCTCTTCCAGTGAAATCGACATGAGAGAACCAATATATGGGTAAGTATAGACTACTCTTTTTTTTTTTTTTTTTTTTTTAGAACCTTTAATTATCAACCCATTGTTTTGCTATATTCATAATGAAATACAGTTTTCTAAAGTAAACCATTACTATTGATTTCATTGCATTTCTGTAATGTTTGCAGTGACCAATACGCTGATCCATACTATGAGTATGAAATGGACCCGCTGTGGCGAGGTGGGCAGTATGAAAACTTCAGAGTGCAGTATACAGAAGCTCCTCTTCCTTATCACTATAACGTAAGTATTCTCCATTCTTTTGTTGATTAACACAGGCTGTTCAATTACCCCATTGCGTGGGACTTTTTAAATAAATCTTATCTTAATGCTTCATGCCCTTTTTATTTATTTATTTTCTTTTTGCCATTCTCCACTTAACTCATTTACTGCAATAGATATCCAATCTTTGAGCTGGTAGCTTTCAGTCCTCGTTTAAATGGATTGGGCGTCTATCGCCATCAATGGGCTAAGTGCTGGCTAGATTTGGCACTGAATTGGGTGGCAGCCAAAGAAGAAGAATTTCACCGCGGAAGAATGACGCAATGCATATTGTAAAAGGCCAAGTAGTGCAAGATCTTGCTTTCTTCTGTTTTGTTGCAAATTAATTGCCCATCGCGCACATTCGCACTTGAATGCAGACAACGCTTTGGATTTTGAATCGTCGTTTAAAATGTTTAAAATGCCTCCCGAGCGTCCTGTGGAAGAATCATTATTGAAGCCACCGCCACGTTCTCAATGTGGAGCGGGTACTTACGTTGAAAAGCGTAGCAACAGCGAACCAAGGATGGAGTAGGTGCGCTGCCTCGAGCGGCCGGCGTGCTGGCGGCGAGCGAAGTCTGCCTTGAAAACCAGCTGGAACGGGCAGTGACACAGTACGTTGAGGAAGAGCTCCCTAATATAACTGAAGAGTTAGAATGGTTATCTCCCAGAGCAAGTTTTTTGGAAGAGGATGTCTTCCCGGAAATTCTTGTTAAAAAATGAACCGAAGGTTCCAGGGTTCACATGGATCGCCTGATCCTGTGTGGGGATGCTGCTGGTTGCCTTCATGGTAAAGCTAGTCTTAATTGACAAGTTTGGCCGTTGTCATTCTTTAAAAAACTAGAACAAATGCTTGCTGCCTGTCAACTAGATGATAACCTGTTTTATCTGGATTTATATCAAGCGGGGAAGAATAATTTTCACTGAGTACAGTATTTGGAATATTTACATTTTTTCTTTTATATGCATACATTTAGATATATAGATAGATATTGATACATTATTTTTTTCAAAAATTATAAATAATATTTAATAAATACTCTTCTTGATAATTGTACTTGTGTAATTTTTGTATAAGCGCAAAAACATAGTATGGTAGTAATAATAGGGGTGATCCTACTTCGGTTTCTTGATTTTCAGGGCCATGTCTGGCCTACATTATCTGCAAAAATTGAGGGCTTGATGTACCTTTTAATCCTATTGATTAAGGTTTAGGGTGGCAGTGCATTCGAGTGGTTAGCAAGTCCACCTCACAGTTCAATCCTGGGTCGCTTTCTACCTACTTGTATCGAGGTTTGCATGTTCTCCTCATTGCTTTTGTGGGTTTTATCAAATTACCCGGCCGGGTTCTTAGATTAGATTACTGTATGTATGGCCATATTCAGGACATTTACTGTCGCAGTAGCAGTTCTTCCCACATCCCAATAATATGCATGGTAAACTACTTGTAAATTGTCCCTATGTTTGAGTGTGAGCATCAATAATTGTTTGTCTCGTGCCCTGCAATTGGCTGGCAACCAATTCAAGGTGTCCTCCACCTACTGCGTAGATTTGGCTGGGATATGATCCAGCTCCCATGCTACCCTTGTCTTAAGCGGAAAGCAAAATGAATGGATGATTGAGGTTTAGCAATTTTAAAACAAGCTTTTTGGGTTTTTTTTTTTATTTAAAAAAAAAATCTGCTCAACTTGGTCATCGGTCCATAAAAATATATACATAATTTTGAACAGTCCCTCAGAACATTACAATGTTGCTTTTCTCACAGTACATTACCTTTAAGTAAGCTTAACTGTGCAGACCCAAAACAGAATTTGTATGGCTTTACAATTAGTTTTATCACACACAAAAATTGGATAGCCCTACTTAGATTGTTGTTAAAAATAACAATTTATTATTATTTGAATGATTTTAATTTTTATTATTATTATTTTTTACCAATCCAGGAGCGCGAAAGGGAACGAGACCCTCGGGAGAGGCACAGAGATCGGGAACGGGAGCGAGATCACAGAGAGAGGGAGCGTCGGCAACGGGAACGGGAGCGAGAGAGAGAGCGGGATAAAGAACGAATGAGGCGGAAGGAAGAGTGGGAAAGGGACAGGATAAAGCGAGATGAGAAGGAAAGGCCCAAAATGCGTCCTCCTCGAGACATTAGGGAGAAGAAAGATGATAAACTAGTGACACAGCCACCTTTAATTCTGCCGACCAAGTAAGTCTAAGTTCAACTCTTTCATATTAATGAAGTGCAAAAAGACTGGAAGATTGAACCAATCTTTCAACGAGTGTGTGCATGCGTGCAAAAGTATTCTTCATGAATGAGTCTAAAGCACCTTTCTAAGATTTCTGTGCTGAATTCTAATGGTCTTCGTGATCGCAATCTTGCGTAAATGCTGTTTGGAAAGCTTCCAAGTCTACTCTTGGAACACTACAAAAAAATTAACCTAGTGTTCTACAGTGCCTTGTGAAAGTATTCACTCCCTTGAACTTTCCAACCTTTCGCCACATTTCAGGCTTCAAACATTACGAAATAAAATGATTCAACGACAAAAAGTTTGTAGATTTTGGCCACTATGCAAAACGATATGTTGTCAAATGACGTAAAAATAACACAGCTATATTGAAAAGTTAAACTATATAAAATAAAATAATATCCCCTTTTTAAAATTAGTTTTTGTAACAGATCAAGTACCTGTACATTTTAGAACCAAGAAGTAGCATCCTGCAGACAGCTTTTCTCAGTGCTTACCGCTCTCGATATTATTGGCCGAGAGAGGGTACTTGCTTGCCTCATATGCTGTCACACACGCCATGTCATATTTCCAAACCTACTTTTTCCAGAATGATTTGAAATGAAATAAATTCATTTTAAAACTTGTTTCATAAACAAACCCAAAAAAAATACGGCGGCAATATCATTGTTGATTTGCGACACCATCCAATTTGGCCTGTGCATGCCACAGTTTAAAACATTGGAAAATGACTTAAGTGACTTAAGTTTACCCTTTTCTTTGTTTGAATTTTGAAAGCCCTGAAAAATGCGGTAAACTGGGTTTTCATGCCCATTTTTGTTATGTTTATTATCAGAACAGAAGTAGTTATTAATGAAAATGACTATTGCAATATTGTTTACCCTGGCTGAAGGAGCTCAATTTAATTGCGTTATGATTGACTTATAGAATTTATTTTTGCCCCCTTTTAAGATTTGGATTTGAGTAGTTGGAGTATAAATATTGATCAATCCCAACTATGTTAGTGTAAAAATCCCCAACACGAAGCATTATTTGCCTTTCCTTTTATAGTTTACTTCCTCTTAAATTAGATTGCATTATACTTTTCCTGAAGCCTCATACAGTAATTTAATTTAACTTCAAAAATTCCGAACATTGTTACCTTTGTTTGCTTTCTTTATATCCTGTATTTTATCAGCCATGAGTAAATTTAACGCTTTAATCAAATGTGCAGGTGCTAAATATAGCTTGGTGTTCTATTTTTAGTTCCAGTATCTTAGTTTTTTGAGTCATCTATTTACCTTTTACATCATACTTTTTGGAATTTGTCATTCACCTAAGATGCTTAAGGCAGTGTCACCGCTGTTGTACTGCCTTCTAATATTTACCTTGTTTTAAGACTAGGCTAATCCAGTACTATTCATAATGTCAATATTCAATTTTTGTTTTTATTATTATTTTTTCATAAATAATCCCACTACTCGCACTACTTAGGAGGTTGGTTTGCAACGCTTTAGATATCTGCACAAGAAATTTGCCTCCGCTTAGTGTCGGTATTTGAATATTAGGTGCCATTAATTATACACCAACTTGGCCTTTCTCTGACTGTCTTATCTTAGTTAGAAAACCGCAGCTCATTTTTTTTACGGAAGCTTATTGCATTCACCTTAAAAATAAAAAATAAAAAGCCATGGCCGTTTTTCAAATTAATTAATTTTTGGGGTTGTTTTTTTTTAATTCATGTTCTTTTTTTCTTGGATTGTTTTTTAAATAAAAAAAAAATCCTCTTCGTTTTTCAAATAATTTTTTTCCTCGGGTTGTTTTGTGAATTATTTTTTTCTTTGTTTTTGAAATTATATTTTCTCTGATTGTTTTTTGAATTATTTTTTTCCCCTTCGTTTTTCATATTAATACATTTTTGGGTTTGTTTTTGGATTTTTTTCCCCCTCTGCTCTGCCGCCTAGGGAAATAAAATTCATTAAAAAAAACGAGCGAGCAGCGTTATTGAGGTACCTGTAGAACTCGCAGAACCGCGCTCCACAAATTCTAGACAGGACAACCCGAGTTTGCGTACAGACTTGCTTCCTCAACACAAGCAAGCTTTAGTACAGTGGTACCTCGAGATACGAGCTTAACTCGTAGCTGGACTGAGCTCGTATGTCGATTTACTCATTACTTAAGTGAACGTTTTCCATCGGAATGAACTAAAAACAAATTAATTTGTTCCAACCATCTGAAAAAAACACTAAAAACAGGATATTGGATTGGAAAAACATTTTTATTTGTTCTGATTCGCTATCTATTAACTAAGTAACAAATAACTAGTGGTTTAATAGTACTATGTACTATGTATGTGTTTAATAGTATTACAATTAGACGTATTTCGCAAAGGGGATAGAGAGGGGTGGGGAGTTGTTGCACGGCAACATGCTTGTAACATAACATAAACAAGTATACTTCATTACCCAGAAAGCCCTCTCTTTGCCTGCGCGTTGTGCATTTTCTCGTCCATGTGTAGGAGAAACTCGTTTGAAGAAATTGTTCAGTGCTTGCAGATATATGTTATACACGAAAGAGATGTGGCAAAAAAGACAGTGCGCTACAATGATAAACAGCCTCTCATGTCATTGCCACCTGGCTTACTCGCCTCGAGATTTTTCTCGTATCTAGAGCAAATTATTTGCTCAATTTTACTCGTAGGTAGAGCTGCTCGTATGTAGAGGTACCATTGTATTTTCTTTTCGTTTTTCTTTTTATTGCTGACAATTAATTCATGTCTAGTTGTTGCTAAAAATGGATCAAATAGTTTGTTAAAGAATCAGTAATATTTTGATAATGAATGCCCTCTTATTTTTGTGAATTTTTATACCCGTCTATAGTACTCTGCACACACATTCTACTTAGACTCTTAAAGGTTCAATTCCCCCAAAATCCTGATACCCTGTATTGGTTGGTGTTTTAGTTCCATGCGTGCGCCACACTAACCATAACATGCTAGTTTGATTATTCCATATATGTGCCACTGAAATATTTTATATATATCCCTCTGGTGATGATACAATCAAGACATTTTTCCTGGGAAGAACTTTAAAAAATATACATCTGCTGGTTGGACAATGGCTCTTCTAGCTACACTTATCAAAACCCTATCCACATTAAAGCACAGTTGAGCAATTGGCCAGAGAAGCGCAAAAACCTCTTTCAGTCAAACAACCTTTTCGTGCTGTTCTTTTCCCCTATTTTAATGACGAAATCTAACGTATTGTGGCAAAACCTCAGAATTAGACCCATCAATGCGAACTGCTTGTAGCTCACCGTTGTTTTCAACAAGAGAGTCCCCTTCGAGTGATGTCACCTCTGCAGATCTCGTCTCTTCCTCCTTATTGGCTTGTCACCAAAAGGCTGAGAGCTGGTTGGACGACTTGAGGTTGTCAAGACAGTACTGCTAATTGGACAATGGCTCTTCAAGCTACACTTATCAAAACCCTATCCACATTAAAGCACAGTTGACCAATTGGCCAGAGAAGCGCAAAAACCTCTTTCAGTCAAACAACCTTTTCGTGCTGTTCTTTTCCCCTATTTTAATAACGAAATCTAACGTATTGTGGCAAAACCTCAGAATTAGACCCATCAATGCGAACTGCTTGTGGCTCACCGTTGTTTTCAACAAGAGAGTCCCCTTCGAGTGATGTCACCTCTGCAGATCTCGTCTCTTCCTCCTTATTGGCTTGTCACCAAAAGGCTGAGAGCTGGTTGGACGACTTGAGGTTGTCAAGACAGTACTGCTAATTGGACAATGGCTCTTCTAGCTACACTTATCAAAACCCTATCCACATTAAAGCACAGTTGACCAATTGGCCAGAGAAGCGCAAAAACCTCTTTCAGTCAAACAACCTTTTCGTGCTGTTCTTTTCCCCTATTTTAATAACGAAATCTAACGTATTGTGGCAAAACCTCAGAATTAGACCCATCAATGCGAACTGCTTGTAGCTCACCGTTGTTTTCAACAAGAGAGTCCCCTTCGAGTGATGTCACCTCTGCAGATCTCGTCTCTTCCTCCTTATTGGCTTGTCACCAAAAGGCTGAGAGCTGGTTGGACGACTTGAGGTTGTCAAGACAGTACTGCTAATTGGACAATGGCTCTTCAAGCTACACTTATCAAAACCCTATCCACATTAAAGCACAGTTGACCAATTGGCCAGAGAAGCGCAAAAACCTCTTTCAGTCAAACAACCTTTTCGTGCTGTTCTTTTCCCCTATTTTAATAACGAATTCTAACGTATTTTGGCAAAACCTCAGAATTAGACCCATCAATGCGAACTGCTTGTGGCTCACCGTTGTTTTCAACAAGAGAGTCCCCTTCGAGTGATGTCACCTCTGCAGATCTCGTCTCTTCCTCCTTATTGGCTTGTCACCAAAAGGCTGAGAGCTGGTTGGACGACTTGAGGTTGTCAAGACAGTACTGCTAATTGGACAATGGCTCTTCTAGCTACACTTATCAAAACTCTATCCACATTAAAGCACAGTTGACCAATTGGCCAGAGAAGCGCAAAAACCTCTTTCAGTCAAACAACCTTTTCGTGCTGTTCTTTTCCCCTATTTTAATAACGAAATCTAACGTATTGTGGCAAAACCTCAGAATTAGACCCATCAATGCGAACTGCTTGTGGCTCACCGTTGTTTTCAACAAGAGAGTCCCCTTCGAGTGATGTCACCTCTGCAGATCTCATCTCTTCCTCCTTATTGGCTTGTCACCAAAAGGCTGAGAGCTGGTTGGACGACTTGAGGTTGTCAAGACAGTACTGCTAATTGGACAATGGCTCTTCTAGCTACACTTATCAAAACCCTATCCACATTAAAGCACAGTTGACCAATTGGCCAGAGAAGCGCAAAAACCTCTTTCAGTCAAACAACCTTTTCGTGCTGTTCTTTTCCCCTATTTTAATAACGAAATCTAACGTATTGTGGCAAAACCTCAGAATTAGACCCATCAATGCGAACTGCTTGTGGCTCACCGTTGTTTTCAACAAGAGAGTCCCCTTCGAGTGATGTCACCTCTGCAGATCTCGTCTCTTCCTCCTTATTGGCTTGTCACCAAAAGGCTGAGAGCTGGTTGGACGACTTGAGGTTGTCAAGACAGTACTGCTAATTGGACAATGGCTCTTCTAGCTACACTTATCAAAACCCTATCCACATTAAAGCACAGTTGACCAATTGGCCAGAGAAGCGCAAAAACCTCTTTCAGTCAAACAACCTTTTCGTGCTGTTCTTTTCCCCTATTTTAATAACGAAATCTAACGTATTGTGGCAAAACCTCAGAATTAGACCCATCAATGCGAACTGCTTGTGGCTCACCGTTGTTTTCAACAAGAGAGTCCCCTTCGAGTGATGTCACCTCTGCAGATCTCGTCTCTTCCTCCTTATTGGCTTGTCACCAAAAGGCTGAGAGCTGGTTGGACGACTTGAGGTTGTCAAGACAGTACTGCTAATTGGACAATGGCTCTTCTAGCTACACTTATCAAAACCCTATCCACATTAAAGCACAGTTGACCAATTGGCCAGAGAAGCGCAAAAACCTCTTTCAGTCAAACAACCTTTTCGTGCTGTTCTTTTCCCCTATTTTAATAACGAAATCTAAAGTATTGTGGCAAAACCTCAGAATTAGACCCATCAATGCGAACTGCTTGTGGCTCACCGTTGTTTTCAACAAGAGAGTCCCCTTCGAGTGATGTCACCTCTGCAGATCTCGTCTCTTCCTCCTTATTGGCTTGTCACCAAAAGGCTGAGAGCTGGTTGGACGACTTGAGGTTGTCAAGACAGTACTGCTAATTGGACAATGGCTCTTCTAGCTACACTTATCAAAACCCTATCCACATTAAAGCACAGTTGACCAATTGGCCAGAGAAGCGCAAAAACCTCTTTCAGTCAAACAACCTTTTCGTGCTGTTCTTTTCCCCTATTTTAATAACGAAATCTAACGTATTGTGGCAAAACCTCAGAATTAGACCCATCAATGTGAACTGCTTGTGGCTCACCGTTGTTTTCAACAAGAGAGTCCCCTTCGAGTGATGTCACCTCTGCAGATCTCGTCTCTTCCTCCTTATTGGCTTGTCACCAAAAGGCTGAGAGCTGGTTAGACGACTTGAGGTTGTCAAGACAGTACTGCATGATAAATGAATTAATCAGGTAGGACCATAATGCTCGCAAGGCTGATGTCATGCTGCCCAAAGGCAAAGATGCATACCGCGGAAGTAGGATTCTCCAATTACATGTCGATGACAAGCATACGATATGATAAATCAATTATAACATTCTGGTAACAATTTTTTGTTGCAGGTGCAGTTCATTTTATCATGTCAACTAATATAAAAAATTACCACCTATTTAGGTTTAACTTCAGAAACTTTAAATTCCAAAGAAAATTATTCTTACATTACTCTGGAGGAATCAAGCTATTCTGAAAGCTTTTATGCTGACTCGCATCTTCTCTGAAAGTTTGTGCACTAATTGTCTTTTCAGTCGACCAATGGAGCCTCCCACAAAGAAAGACCTAGTTCCATTAATGAGACAACCAGATGAGTGGAAGGACCCATGGCGTCGGTCAAAATCCCCCAGGAGAAGATCTGGTGGACTGGGCTCCCCACCACGAGGTCGCCGGAGAAATCGCCATTCGGGTTCTTCTGTTTCTCTGTCAAACTCTTCCCGGTATGAGAAACTAATTACTGTGATGAACATCTATTGTCCTCTAAAGATATTGTAGGTTAGCATTCAGTTTGTTTCCTTAATCGAGCCAAACTATGTTTGTCTACTACAGGTCTTCGTCTCACTCTTCATCGTACACAGGCTCTGGATCGTCACATTCTCGCAGCCGGTCCAGTTCATTCAGTTCCTACTCCAGCCACTCCTCTCATCACAGCTCATTCAGTGGAAGCCATTCTAGGTAGGTTTGTATACATAGGGAAGTCAGCTTTAGAACCGGTTCAGGGTCTACCCCACCTTCTAGTCTTAGATAGCTGGGATATGCTCTAGCACCACAGGATAGGTGAGGATAAGCAATTCAGAAGGAAATGCCTGCCACCTTTTTAAATTTACAATTCAAACTCGCTGATTTGCCAAGGTGTAACCATACCTTTTGAATGATGTACTTTTTTTGCTCCATATTTCAACCTCCCAATTTTAAAACCCTCAATCTAGTACTTGTATTTATTGTTAAAAAGACGAGAACATCTATCATTTTCAATATTACAGAGTCAATGATTTAGCCTCTCGAGTTGACACATCCTGGCACAACCTGTGCGAGGGTTTTTTCTATGCCTAATAGCTTCATGTTTCTGTCACCTACGTGCTTGCAGTACCACGCGGCGGGTGGAGTCAAGTCACAAAGGTCGCAGAACAACAAAGCAATGCACAAAATACAAAGCTAATTATACGGAAAGAAATATTCAAATGAAAAAAATACAGGATTGCAGTTATTTTTAGCAGTGGTTATGAATAGTGCAATTGTTAGTCAGATTTACAATGTTCATGTTGATTGCTCAATTATTGTTTCAGGTCAAGATCATTTTCCACATCACCTTCACCTACTCCAGCTGTAGCAAGGAATGCCAAAACTAAACCAGACCCTCCTCCATTGCTTGCTAAAGGGTAATAAAAAGATATCTTTGCCGTTTTCAGAATGTTAGCTGCTTCTTTCTTGATGTAACGCATAGTAGATTCATTTATGAGGCCTTAGATGATGCAAGACACTTGAGGCATTTTAAAGGGCGATTCAAAATCCAAACAATGCTGGAATAGGCTCTTCATAGTTTTTCTCTGTATAAAAAAAACGCAATATGCTATAAAGTATACTTTGTCTTGGTTATCTGTATGCTTGAAATATATATTTTGCTCTTTATCCATAGTGTGCCATTGAAGCAGAGTGCTGCACCCATTCCACGCAGGGACAAACTTCCCATGAAGAAACCTCAGACTCCGCCACCACCGAGTGGACCAATGAGCAGACCATTCAAACCGTTGCCAGATGGAGGAAAGCCCCCCACCAATCTTAGGGAGCCTAGAGGAGTAGCTGTTGGGGCTAGAGGAGTAGCTGTTGGGGCTAGAGGAGTAGCTGTTGGGGCTAGAGGAGTAGTTGTTGGGGCTAGAGGAGTAGTTGTTGGGGCTAGAGGAGTAGTTGTTGGGGCCAGTGGTGATGCTACTTCTGGTGGTGCCAGTGTTATGGTCAAACATCTACCTTCCCGTGAACTCGAGAAACCTCCCAGCCAGAGGGAAGGAAGGCAGAAAGAACGGCAGCAGCATCCACCTCGAAGGTAGGCAGTACTTTTTGTCTATCTGAAACTTACAAGTATACACATTGTTCATACGTCATAGCTTCGTACTGTCTAAAGGTGGGTAGACTTTGACCGTGAAGGTTCTGTAAGGTCATATTAAAAGGAATTGTTGAAAGCAAAAGACTATTGTTAACAACTCTGACCAACTTGAATGCATTTTTAAAAATGTGTACATGTTATAAGACTTTAAATCAGCTTATTTTGTGAGTGCTCGAAATTGAGCATTAAGATTTTTAATTTATTTAATGCATTTTTTGTCATTATACAAGTATAATGAGACATAAAGCTTTCACCACATAGTGCACACTATTTGTGGGATGTTAGGTGTCAGATCGTTAACGTACAGTCGCTCCCCTACTTGCGACTTTCAACTTACGAACAAACGGTACATACGAACATTTCTGCAAATTGCGTTTATGTCAAAAATGTTCGTAAGTTCGCTTTTGTATTGCGCGCCTTTTTCCGAGTAGTGCTTGTTTCCGCCGCTAATACCGACGCCTGGTGCTTTTGGAACTCAGCTCACCCAGCATCTACCTTCCTCTGCAGTGCGGAAGTGTGTGACATATCTGCAGTGCAGAAAGAACCTTTTTCATTTCTATCATTAAATATCTCCTGCAACCATTATTCAATATGGTTGGTGAAAAGTGAAAGGCTTCTAGTGAGGGAGGTGCAAGGATTATAGATTATGTAATCAAATTATTCCTTTTCAAGCATGCCGGACCGGAATGGCTATATTCCCTTTTTTTAATTCTTATTTTTTTTTCTTCTCTCATAGGCGGACTATAAGTGGGAGTGTTAGTGGAAGTGGCAGTAGTTACACTGGTTCAAGCTCTAGGTCCAGATCCTCTTCAAACTCCTTGTCACAGTCACGTTCTGGATCCAGAAAATCCAAGTACGTCGACATTTTTTCAACACCACCTTTTTTTGTTCAGAGATAGTAGCATTCAAATTACAATTTGCAACAATTATGTATTTGAAATAATTAGTTAATGCTCACCTTTTTCTTTCTTTTTCGTAATTAATACCAACCATTAATTGCTCAATCTCTTTTCTCTTTATGTTTGAACATGGAATACATATCAGGAAGTCCAGGTACGATAACATATTTGTTTCAGCAATTGTCTTTGTATTTGTACTTGCCAAGTTAAAATAATGTATGTGCATGTGTCAACATGCGTGTGTGTTGCACAATGTGTAAATGCATATGTGATGCAATTGTTTGAGGTTAAAGAGTTCACTGAATTGCGACCTCTACTACGACAGGTCTTTGAGCGTAAGCAGCGTGTCATCAGTATCATCAGGTTCATCAGGAAGCAGTTCACTGCGTAGTGCAGACTCTGATGACATGTATGCTGACCTGGCTAGCCCCGTGTCCTCGGCCAGCACTCGCTCACCTACGCCTGGCCACCCCCGAAAGGAGCGAGCCCCTCCCCCTCGGGAACGGCTCCCACAGAGTAGAGACAAGAACAGGGGTCAGTATAAGCGTAATGCAAATTGCTGATTAGACCTGGGCTATAACACGAGAATGATAATTATCAAATAATTTTGTCAGAAATAATAAAAACGTTTGATAAAATGTAATGAATTTAAACAGCAATTATGCCACCTGAACATCAGTACGGGGGCGCTGATGTGATGTGAATGCTCGTTCCAAACCAAAGTTCCGTAGACGAAGAAGATGGTGAACATGAAACAGCTCTTTTTACCTCGGTTAGCTAGATAACACAGAAGATAAATGCAACAGGACTATAACAGCCAAAAGGAGCGATTACGTGCTATGCAGATGCAGAACAACACTGAGTCGATCCACTAAACGAATCAAGTGAAGTCTCCCTGTAGTTTTCCTTTTCTTTTTCTCCCCATTTAACCCCCACTCTCCTCAGTTAAGGAGTTTTCCCGTTGTATGCAAATTTCATGAAAACATTGCAAAAAATCTAAAACTTGTTAACTAAGTTCATCCAACTTTTAACAAAATGTTTTTGAAATGGCCACGTCAGGTATATTTATATCGTTTTTTGTGTGTGAGGCTGGAAAATAGTTTGCTTGTCAATGGTAATGTCTTCAGTTGATTAATTTATTTATTTCATATTGCACAGCAATTTTTGCTTTAAAGCCAAATTTATTTTAAAGAAATTTAATACGCCAGTCAAAATTTCTGCAGGTTTTATTCATTATTGGTCATAGAGGGCGTTGTCTTATTGCACAACAGAACAACAAAAATACTTTTTAAAATCATATTTTATATTCTCTTTTCTTTTAAAGTAAGGTAACATAGTTATTTTCATAATTCAATGAGGAAAGTTATTTATTTATTCACAGAAGTTTGGAGTTTCAAATTTGAAAGAAAAAATATGTGATAGTTATCATGATAATAATAAATATCGACTCGTAATTTTTTATTTAACGTGATAACATTTTTTCTCATATTGTCCAGTCCTAATTCTGATGGTAATAGTTCCTTACAGAATGAGCATACACAGTATTTTCATTTATTTGGTCTGTTATGTAGAGAGGCTGGTGAAGAAAGATGAACACTTAAGAGAAGATCGCAGAAAGATGAACATGTCAGGTGGTCCACCCAGAGGAGGCAATTCTATGCCTAGACCAATCCCTGGAAGCAGGGGTGGTAACCCAGCACACCATCAAGCACACCACCAAGCACACCACCAAGCACACCACCCTAGTGGTAATATGCCCCCACCAGGAAATTATGGAGGTCCCAGTTCACACAGAGACATCAAAATCATGCTTCTCAACAAGGTAATTGTATAGCTATTTCCATTTTGAAATGTTAGAAGACAATTGATGATTCTAAATGTCTCAATAGACAATATGCGATTCCCTTAATTTACAAGTAACACAACTGGAGTTTTTTTTTTCAAATATAGTGGTACAGTAATCCCTCGAATATCATGGAGTAGGAGGAGTTGGGAGTAGTAAGAATAGTGGTGTTGGTGGTGGTAGTAGTAGTAGTACGAGAGTCTGGATCACAGGTGTCAAAGTGATTCTAGAAAGGGCAAAGGGGGTGCAAGTTTTCCTCCCGACTGAAACAGTGCAGAGTTAAGCCATTAAGGAGGTCTGCTGGAAGAAGCAGTACCTGCCTGCAATCAACTGATTACAGTTGCAAGAGAACAGATTGTGCAAAGGTGTCGTCTTGGTGGGTTGGAACAAAATCCTGCACCCACTCTGTCCTTTCTTGAATGGGTTTGACACCTATGCACTACATCAGGGTGGCCAACTCCGGTCCTCGAGAGCCCCTATCCAGTCTGTTTTCGTCTGCCAACACACCTGAATAAAATAATTGGGATCAGTATGAAGCTTCTGGACAGCTTGCTGATGAGTTGGTCATTTGATTCAGGTGTTGTAGAGGAGGGAGATATGGAAAACAGACTGGATAGAGGCTTCATCGGATTTTAATGTGCACTGTTGGCTTTTGAGGAAATTGAAGTATTTTAGTTCCCCCTTTAGAGTGCGGAAGATATGGTATGTCAGAAATTGGAGCCCTTAAAGATAGTTTAAATTTGTTTGTCAAAATTTGTAATATTGTTGTCCTCTTTGCAACCCAAAACACTCAACAAACTTTTGAAGCCTGATATTTTTTAAACCTGTAAATATAAACATTGAACGGAAAAAAAGGTTGGAGCGTATTTTTATATTAGTATTTTAACAAAAAGAGCAAGTATGGTCATTGGCGTTTTTTGCCTTCACGCTTAACAGACAAAGCATATTCTATGCAGTTGTAGGCTTGTTAGCATGTCTGCCTCAACAGTTCTGAAATCAAACATTCAATCTCCAGTGGGTTCCGTCCTTCCTTTGTGGAGTTTGCATGTTCTCCCTGTGCCTGCCTGTGTTTTCTCTGGGTACTCCAGTTTCCTCCCACATCCCAAAATCATGCATAGTATCCTGGTTGAACACTAAATTGATTAAATTGTCCTTTGGTATGAGTGTGAGCACGGATGGTTGTACATTGGCTGGCATAAATTCAGGGTGTCCCCTGCTTACTGCCCACTTTTGGATGGGATAGCCTCCTTTTAACGCACCATCTGCCTGCAATGGCTTGGGCCGTTGGAGTCACAAAGCTTTTAGGGCTAACAACCTTAACCATGGGGAGGGAACAGAGCTTCTCCAAAGGGCAATTGGATTTTTAATATGTGGGTTAAAATGTGAATTGAGTTAAAAATGTTTTTTTTTTCCTTTAGCAGCAAAGTGATAAGGGCAGTAGAAAGCGTTATCTTCCTTCTGACAAAGACCGGATACCTGGTTCCCCGCTCAGCAAGAGAATGGCTATGTCTCCTGACAGAGGTGAGAAACTCTTATGAACAAGTAGTTGGGCATGGTGGATGTTTTTGAAGAAAAAAAAAATTGATAAAATTTCTGATTCCACTTTCGAGTAGGACAATACAGTAATACCTTGGCATACAAGTGTCCAAACATATGAGAAATTTGAGATACAAGTAAATTCTGAGCAAATTTTTGCCTTGAGATACAAGAGAAATTTGAGATACGAGCATACGAGACCATTCCCTATATGGCCGTCCGGGTGGTCGAATATGCGCGAGACTGTTTATGAGAACTGCATCGCTCTGTCTTTCTCGCCGCATCTCCCTCGCGTAAAGATAACTATGGGCACAGGGCCGTACCGGTTGCATTTTTTATTTTTTTACCGGAGAAAGCGTGACCACGTCTATAATCTGCGAAAAAGACAGCATAATCTACATGAAATTGAAAGCAAAGAAAGCATCTGAAAAAGACACCAACAAAACAAACATGCAGTTCTAAGGCATCGAGAATCAGGAAGTACGCCTCGAAAGCGGTGATAGAATATATTAATATTTTTCCTTGGTTATCACACAAGGTTTAAATTTAGTGTAAGGTAAGATTAAAATGTATTGTGTATAGTAATCTAAATTCATTTCAGTCAAATTTAAAATTTATGTTAACGAGTGCGTTGCCGTCAAGTCTTTCTCCTGTCCTTTCGCTCCCTCTCTTGTCCTTTTCTGTACTGAAAAATATCACTATCAATATTTTAGTGTTGAAGATTATAACATCTAGATAGGTATTTGTTACTTTGGGAGTAGGTAGTGAATTAGAGCAAAAAAATGTTTATTGTAATATCCTTTTTTTTTTTTTTGTTTGTTTTTTGGAGGGTGGGAACCAATTTCTGATTTGTATTTAGTTCATTCCTATGGGAAAAATTTATTTGAGATGTGAGTAAAGGGGTCGTATCTCAAGGTATTACTGTACTTGAAAATATCCTAATTAACTTTTCTCCTCAAAGCTTCTATCGTAAGCAAACAAAGCCTCCATCATGGTGAATGTTTGTCCATTCCATTGTTTACCCTTTTTGAGGCAGTAGAAGGCGTGTGTGATGTTGCAATAGTGGCCGCGTTTTTGTATTACAAAAAATGGAAAAAGTAATGAATGGTCGCTAATAGGTTAACCAATCTTTTTATAGGTCGTGATAGGAGGATGTCTGGCCGACCGCCACTTTCTCCTCGAATGGATCGACCTAGAGGGCAGGGACCTCGGCCAATGCCCCATCAGGGAGACAGGTTTGTAAACTATCAGACATTGTCTCAAGTTTTACCGTATTTTCATACCTATAAAACCGTGTGTGATAGGGCGCAAATTCATTTGCGGTGCTGTTTTTTTGTCAATACATTGGACGCCTCGTCCGATAAGGCACTAGCAGGACGCTAGGCTAGCGTATGTTATGCTATCCGCTAGTGCGTGACTGGACATTTGGTCGCCAGTCTTTTGGTCCCTTTTGGTCGCCAGTCAAATGTACTTGTATTTTAAACAGTACTTGGATACTAAACTCTCATGAATATAATTTTTAGAGCTGGCTTGAACAGTAAACTCTGTCACCAAACGTCCGAGCTCCCCGCTAGCGTACTTTTGTTATGCTATAGCTTTAGCGTATGTTAGGCTTTGCACTAGCGTGGGTTTTTTTTGACACCACGAGCAAAACTAAGTTTAATAATGCTTTATTGAGGTCAAAGGTACACTTAGATATAAAGAGTTTGGCGTTTAAAATGATAGACTCCACTGTCAGTCAGGGTTTTGTATTCTGGGAACTTGATTCCAGCTTTGGCGAAAGCTCGAACAACAGTGGTGGCCTACACTTGAGCCCAGTCATCCACAATCCATGGTAACTCGCAACATGTATCATTCCCAAGCCTTCGATTCTCCTTGCTGTTATATCACTATCCAGAATTCATTCCAAAACGTCACCTTACTCGTGCGACATTGCCTGACCGAACTACAATGTTGGCCATCCGTTAGCAAAGCTGTTAAATTGTGTTCGACCCATGGCTTCAATCCACTTTACAGGCGTTCACACCCGCATTGTGTTGTCATTCACACCAGGCATTTTCTCTGTATAGATCTGATATGCTGTTTCTTTAATTAATGAGTGTTTTTGAGGGTTAAAAGCACTGCAAGTACACGGAAGTCAAATGCCTTGCCACTCCCCTGGGCTGTTTTGAATGGATTTAACGTAATGCTTGGAATGTGCGGGGAGGCTATCGTTGGGTTGAACTTCCACTGAGTTGGTCGCATTAAATAGCGTGTCGGCAAGAAATTAAACCAATCACTAACGGTCGGAGCCATACAAAAATTTAGTTAGGCCGCATCGACCAATTTAGAGAAAATGTTTGACTTAAGTGCACCCTACAGGTGCGAAATTACGGTATATTATTACATACAACACAGATTCTAGTAGCATCAGTTGTAGTAGTAGTCGTGGTAGTTGTAATAAGCCACAGTTGTATCGTTAGTGTGAATATTTAAAAACAACTTCCTTTAACTCCTTACACAAACATTCCTGGACATACATAAACACACTGGATGTGTCATTTTTACCAGCAGCTACAGGGATGTTTGCTTTGGTAAGAAATGTTTGGTCTCAATAAGGAACATGCTGCATGCTCTAGTACAGAGGTGGGCAAACTTTTTGGCCCGGGGGCCACATTGACTTTAAAAATTTTACAGATGGGCCGGGTCATCACAAGATACGATACATATAAAAAAACAGCATCCGCTAACAGTACATATGAAAAATAAACAGAAAAAAAAGACTAAAGTATTCACATACTCATCATTAAAGTAAAAAGTATAAAGTAAAGTAAAAAGGAATGTATTAAGAAATATTAAAATGTAATTTAAAAAAAGATAGAGGGCCTGTAAAACACAAAAAACAAATAAGAGTGGACAGAGCTACTGGCACTGGCTTCCGTGTGACAGCGCCATCTTAGAGAAAAAAAACATTTGGGCAATGTCGGCAGGCCGGATTAAAAAGCCTGTATGTGTCCCGCGGGCCTTAGTTTGCCCATGTCTGCTCTAGTGTGGAAGTTGGGCTTGCGGCTGAAAATGGTAGTGACTAATTTAGTGTGCTTTGCTTAGCAATTATGTATAAATAAAAAATAAATAAGTACAATATTTATTTTCCACTTTTATTTTTAGCATAAATAGAAAATATATTTTTAAAGATTTATTTTCTTGAAAAGAAGATAATTTTAAAAAAATATTTAATGTTTCTCATTTCAAAGAAAAACAATGTTTTATCAAAAACATGTCCATACCAAGTATAAAAGAGCAGAAAGTGTGTAATCTTTTCTGTTATTTTAATGTGATATAAAAATAAATAAAAGCTGCAAAAGACTCAATAATAATTGAATGCAGGGTCATGAATTTAAAAAAAATATTTTTATATATGTATGTTCATTCCGCCGATTGCAAAAAAAAACAAAAAGTTGATGCAGAAATCATCATCTGATTTTAAAATTCTTGATCGATTCTACCAAGATTTAAAAATGCAGGTTTTGGAAAACTAGCATTTTTTTCATGAAATTCGTAGAAAGTATATCACTAAAGATTTTCAGGAAATATTGTCATGTTGCTTAAATGACTTCATCCCAAACCCGGTAATACAGCTAGTAATCTGAGCAATTCTAAATGACACATTTCGACTTTTAACTCTCCAGGTGTGTGGTTTGAATCATAATATCATTTAAAAATGCCTCCATATCTTCTTTTGTTTTCTAGAAAACGCCCTCTCTCGCCACCTCCCAAATCATCCGGAAAAGGTTCCGGAGTCCAATCTGGCAAAGTTGCTGGTCCTGCACCGCCCGCTGTTTCCGGTAAACCCAGCAACACACTGTCTCGGCGCGAGGAGCTGCTGAAGCAGCTGAAGGCCGTCGAAGATGCAATTGCTCGTAAAAGAGCAAAGATCCCCGGCAAATAAGCAAGACTCTTTCCTTGGCTGTCAGTTAACTTGACCGAAGAGCACCAAGAGCCTGGGAAACTCAGAGGTCGGATCAAGTCTCAGTGATTCCTCCTTTACTTTTCTGCCTCCAGTGGACATGTACAAATACTGTCTGGTTCTTGTGCACATTATGTAAGTGAGCAAGTGGCCTCCACAACAGAGTTTTCTTATAGCATCTTTCACTCCCATATTCCTTCTCTCTGCTACTAGTCGAGAAAGGAACAGGAGGGGAATGCTGGCATAGCCTACTTGGTCTACTGACCAACAGAAGAAGTCATTCTGATCTTTGAGTGACAAAGGAAAATTAACTTCGGAATTCAATAGAATCTGATCTTGCTGTTGTCTGAACGCTTAGATTTTGTCTCCCTGTTGTTTTCTCTCTTAAGAGCCAGCTCAGTATGACACAGTGGCACGGCTTCTCAATCTGTTGTAAAAAAGGAAGAAGAGAAAAAAAAGAATTTGCAGTCTCTCTCGCATCCCCGCAAAAGTGACACGACTAGTCGTGGGCCCATCGTAAACCAAAGGCCCGTGTGTTTTGGTGTTTTGTTTTACAGCTTTATCAGACATTGTACAACAAAAAACAAGCCTGAGGCTTAAGAAAACTACACCAAGCCGTAGTGAGCTTCGCCTTTTTAACAAAACAAACAAGAAACTTTTTTTTTCTTCATAGCTCTTCTCAAAAGTTATAAACCAATGTTTTGTCATATTTGTATTTCAGAGAGAGGTTGCAAATGGGACATCTGGAGGCACAAGCTGTGTCTTGCTTTTGTGACAAAAGCCTAAATAAACTATTTTGATAAAGAGCACAGTTGCCCATATTTGCTTCAATAAGGCATGGCTCTCCAACATGTTGCAATCCGAGGATATATTTCCTGAGTAATGTGCAAATCTTTGCATGAATCAGTACTAAGAACTAGCTTTTGGGTTCAAAAACATTGCTGACTCCTGGCTTAAAGGATACAATTTTCTAGTCAGTCATTTGTAGAACTGTGTGCCTGGGAACATTCTCATTTATTCAAGTCATTGCATTCTCAGGTTATGAATCAATCACGAACAGGTGGGTCTGGTTCTCGAAGATTACTACGTTTTGTTTGACAGTGAGCAGGCATTGTTTCATGACTGTAGAATAAGTAAAACAGTAATGGATCCAAATTTGTCAGTTTTAGAATGGAAGGAAAGAATTTGTCAAATGATCAATATTATACTTTAGAAAGAATCACTTAAAGAGATGAACCCGTGACCCATTAAAAGCTCTGTCATAATGCTGCTAATTAGATTTTTAAAACATTTAAAAAGTCATTACCAATGAGTTAAAGCATATTAGGAAAAAACTATTTGCAAATGTACACTTTCATTACAGGATGTAAAAGTAAAAGGATTCCTTTATATAATATTGGTAACTATGACTTCAAGTGCCACTGAAAAAAGAACTTGAGAAGTGAAAGCTCAATAGAATTCACAATTGTCAACCTTCTGTTTACAGTATTCATTTTCTACATGAAAGCAGTCAATGTATAGCACTCCATAGGTCACAGGTTTCAAAGTGACACCCTGCGGGCCAGAACCGGCATGCCACATCACTTTGTTCGACCCACAAAAGTAAATAGTGTGTCGACTTCATGTTTCCTACCAGAATTTAAATGGGCATTATAGATACGGCAGCCAGGTAGTGATTAGCGCGCCTCACAGTTCTGGGGTCGAGGGTTCATTGCCCGGTTGGTCCTCACTGTGTAGAGTTTTCATGTCCTCCGTGAGCTTGCGTGGCTTTTCTCCGGCTCCATTGGTTTCCTCCCACATCCCAAAAACAGTCAGGGTAGGCTGGTTGAACACTCTAAATAGTGTATGAATGGTTGTCTGTGTCCTTGTGCCCTGCGATTGGCTGGAACCAATTCAGGGTGTTGCCCACCTGGTGCGGTTTGGAAAATTGAATTAATTATAGATACGTCAAAAATATTTACAGTAATCCCTCGAATATTGCGGTTAATGAAGACCAGACATGGTTGTGATAAGCGAAAAATCACGACGTAGGATCACCCCATTATAACTACCACAATACATGTTTTCACAGAAATACTAGTACACAAATAAAATGATCAAAAAGTATATTTATGAAAGATTACAACTATATGCATGCTAAAAGACTAATGTATTAATATCTAATACAATGTATATTCTTAAAAATGTAACAACTTTAAATTCTGTACTCAACTAGAAAACAGCTTGATATGAATTTAAAAAACAGGTGAATGAGAGTTTTAGTCCATGTCACTTGTCTTGTTGTGGTCATGGGTTAATTGTCCATTGATATTCGAGGGATTACTGTACTCGCATTACCAAACGTGTCAGGTAACAAAAACACCACTGTCTGTTATAAACACATCTGTCAAAACAGCATGCGGACAGTCAAACTTGTTGATTAAGGCTGTTTTTTTCCATGAACCCAGCCAGCAGCATTCCCCACATGCGATCCCGGTGAAGACTTCAATAAAACTGTCTGGCATCATCTACCAAAAAGAACCTGTGTGGATTTTCACATATTTCTAAACTTTTAGTTTTCCTGAAAATAATCTGATGTAGTGGATCCGCGAAAGTTGAAGCCGTGATATTCGAGGGATTACTGTACTCTTTTTTTTTTTTTTATTTTTTTTTAGGAAAAACAAAATTATATAAACACTTAATTTAGCAAAAAAAACGTTTTTCCATCAAAACTATTTTAAAAAATAATAAATTAATTAAAACAATATTTCCTGCTTTCCACTTTTATTTTTTAATGTCAATAAAACATTTGTTTAAAAAAGCTATATTCAATTTTTTCTGCTATTTAAAAAGCTTTAAATAAATTTTAAATAAAAAACTTGATTTAGAGATTTTTATTTCACTTTTATTATCCCAATTAATTTTAGATTTAAAAATTACAAATCTAATATATTTAAATTTATTCTGTTTTTATTGTAAATTCTTTTACATACAGTATTTACTGTTTTCCTTTTGGATTAAAAAGAAAAATGTAAATATTTTTCTTTTTTTTTTTTTACTTAAAAAAATGTCAATACAAAAGAGGCGCAAAAAAAGAATTTAGACAAATTTTAAAGTAAGAAAAGCTGTCATTAGCCAATTAATTGTGACAGCCAAGTTGACATTGATATAAAAGCATAAATGCGACATGGCCTGTCACAAAAATGAATTTAATACCCCTACTTTGCTTTAATGGTTTCCATCAGGCCTATTGTCTCATCTTGCAGAATTTTCCATTGGGTTTAGGTCAGTAGAGTCAGCTGGCCAATTAAGCGGCACGAGTTCAGCTATTTATTTATTTTTTACATATGTTTGGCTTCTCCAGCATAAATGTCCCTATTCTGTCCTGTTTGTCACTAACTGTTATATCACTAATCAATAGCACAGTAATGTTGGCCACAATAAAGAAGGACAGATTGTAAATAAATCATTCCTTTTGGTTAGCTCCACCTCACTTTCCTACCAGACAACATGGCATGATTGTCATTACACTATTATTGGATACTTAATTGATTCATTAGCTCATACTGTGTGGCTGGTAATTGAGAAATGCTTACATTGTATATTAACAGCGTGAGCACATAGTGAGAATTTTGTAAACAACTAAACTACATGTCACGTCATCGACAAACTAGCTGCACACATCAGGTGATTGAAAGACGATTGATTGGCTTCTGTCCAAGTGACAATATTCCTTGTTTTGGCTCCGCCCCCGTTTTCAGTAATTACTGCTCAACCATATAATCATCTTATTTTCACATTTTTGACAAGCAATTTGTCCCAACCTAAAATGTAGTCATAGACATTCTGATCCCTTTATTTAACTGTTTTTGTAAGAATTCATAGCTCAAACCATCCAAATGTATCTTGTACAGCAAATTAAGCTTGGAAATTTTTCCTAATAGTTTTCTTTCATGATTATTCATATTGTTATTACAATACTTATGGATGTCATTTCAATTAGAGGTTTTTTTTTACATGTGCTTTTTTGCTCAGTCAAAAGAGGGAACTTGGTTTTTAAGAGACATTTGATTTCCTATTAGGCTTTTTCATAAATATTTGTGATTAGGAAGTTGCAAAAAGGAACTTATTTGTGTTGACCTTGTCCGTTATTTCACTGGGATTTTGAGAGGGGGCGTACAATTTTGTTTTTATATACGTGGGGAAACAAGTTGATGACACATTTGTTAATTGGCATGAAAATCTTCAAATGAAGGATGTGTATGGCAAGAATCACATTATATTTTCTAATAAAACGTTTTTATCCCTCCAAAATTCCCACTGAAATACACTTTTTCTGACAGGGTAGCAGACCCATGAAATGTTGCGTAAGGCTCTTAGTAATACTTTATATTATTAACAACCTTTTTTGCTTATGTTTCATAAAGTTGTGTCACCACCATCTTAACATTCTTGTCAGACCTCGTAGCTTTTTCATCTTCATAGGCTGGCTCTTGCGTCCTCCTATAGTGCGATAACTTCAGTTTTGGCGTTATGGAGACGCAGCTTCCTTCTGTGACTGGATGCTTGGTCGCTGGTCTTTTGGTCCCCGTTGGTCGCCGGTCTTTTGGCCGCGGTTAGGGTTAGAGTTTAATATTTAAGTACATTTGAGGGTTAGGGTTTAATATTTAAGTACATTTGACAACCATAGCCCTAACGGCGACCAAAAGACCGGCGACCAAAAGACCGGCGACCAAAAGACCGGCGACCAAAAGACCGGCGACCAAGCGTCCGAGCACCCTTCCTTCAAGCCAATGGGCGGCCAGCGGAATATTGGGAAACTGCCAATGGGAGAGCAACTCTGTTGCCACAGTTTCAAAATAAACTACAGGATGCCTCAAGAGGATGTTTGAGATTTTCCATCTTGTATTTTGAAACTTCTTATCCAGAGACACATTTTCCTGTTGAGGCTATTCGTAATCTGGGAATTTTATATGTAGAGGTACTACTGTATTTTATGAAAAGTGAAATTCAGGTTAACCTTATTTATGCTACATCTTGTATTCTTAAAATCTTCTTAATATCTTAAAATTGCGAAAGTAAAAAAAACAACAACAACGGGAAGCAAACAAACCACGTCACGTAAGGAGCACCCACATTGAATAACAATTCTAACAAAAGTATATAATAATAATAGCGGCTGACAAGATGAGTGCAGTGCAATAAGGAAACATTTTATAACACTGTGCACTGTGTTTTCAATTGTTTTGTACTTTTATTTCATTGCTCACTCTGTTATGCTGTTTACCAACAGCCAGAAACCCATGAAAGACCACTTCCCAGACACATATGTTGAAGCCCAGTGTCTGTGCTCTGGTTGCATTATGGTTAAGACCAAAGGGACCCTTGAGCTGAATCACGACTACAACTCAGTTACAGTCAACCAGACCAGCTCCAGGTGACTCAGTGCTGTGTGTAGAGGAATGGCGATAGCATCCTCAGTGGACCTGTTAGCTCTATAAGCAAACGGACGACGGTCAACTGAGGGAGGGATTGTATTCCTGATGTGGTGGTTGACCAACTTTTCAAAGCACTTCATGATCACAGGCATGAGTGCAACAGGCCTATAGTCATTCAGGCTGTCAATGGTTAGCTTTTTGGGGACAGGGATAATGGTGGCAGATTTCAGGCAGGATGGAATGATGGATTGTTGCAGGGAACAATAGAATTTTATTGTGAAAACTTCAGCCAGCTGGTCAGCACACGCTTTGAGCGCCTTATGTGCGATTAAATGCCTTTGGTTTGGCCAAAGGCAACACAAACACCAGCATCTCGCATTACTGTCCTTATTTTTAGGGTACCGTATTTTCACGACTATAAGGTGCACTTAAAAGACTTAAATTTTCTCCAAAATAGACAGTGCGCCTTATAATCCAGTGCGCCTTATATATGAAAAAAAAAAAAACAGAAAACCAAAAACGAAAAACCACCACTGTTGGATATTAAAAAAACACAAACGCCTGAAATGAAACAATACTGTTAAATATGCAGATGCCATCTTAGTTTACAAAATCTTCCATCATATAGCTCCTCCCCCACTGCAAGATTTTATACAAAAAAATCCAAAACATCAACAATGGCTGGCTCTAGAGGTGACTGTGTAGTGAGTGCTTCATACCTGGAAGTCAATAGCAATTACCGTATTTTCACGACTATAAGGCGCACTCAAGTCTTAAATTTTCTCCAAAATAGACAGTGCGCCTTATAATACAGTGCGCCTTATATATGGAAAAAATGTCATTCGTTGAGGGTGCGCCTTATAATGCGGTGCGCCTTATAGTCGTGAAAATACGGTACTTGAACCGCCATTTGTTTAACTTTGCATATTTTTAAAGATATTTGTCAGCATATATTTCCTTTTTCTGTTCTGTTTATGACTTTAAACTTTGTTTCCATGGTAATTGCTACTCTTTTTTGACTGAACCTGGCGAAAGAACCAGCTTTCTTCTTTGTGGCCGTAACGCATTAAGGAGGGATACTTCCAATGCACAAAGATAGACGAGTACAATGTACTGGCTAAACTGAAACTATTGCGCCAGGGATTAAATGGCTGACAAGAATTTTGACCAGTTTTGGAATGACTCATCTGTGTTCTTTTCAAAAAGTCTGGTTCGGATTGAAGCTATCAACAGGAAGACCAGAATTAAACTTAAAAAAGACAACAAACCCATACCTGTATAGATGCTAACAAGGGAAACCCCACTCTACATGTTCAGACTCATTTTCCTTCTGAAATACTTTATACGTAGATTCTCCCATTTCCCGAGATTTACCAATCCCTGCAAAAGACAATGTTTAATCGAAAAAGGACATTTGTGGGGCAATTGTGTGGTTTCCTGTTGCTTTTTGAGTCACTCGTGGGATTTTTGAGACATCCAATGGGATTTTAGTGGCAGACTGAATCTGAGAGATTGACATTCATAGCCATTCCTCCCAGTTTTAATGAATTAGGAGGTCATTATCGTTCATCAATTTCCCCTTCATTTGAAGGTACTTACTTAATATGTTATTGTCTGATTAGTTTGGGCAATTAACTCCATACTTATGTTGTGGTTATGTAACTATATTATGGATCGTTATTTTGTTCATTTTAGGCCATTCATGGGTCAATTTCTTTTTGGGGGATCACCTCCCTTTTGATATTTTGTCATTTTGCCAAGATCGTTAGAGAGAAGGATGTTTTTATAATGTTTTGAACTCTACGTTTTGGCAAAAACGATACCACTTTTGTCCACATTAATATATTTAAATTATGGAAATCCGTAAAAAAAAAACATGAGTATATACAATTTTTAATTTGTAATTGTTTGACTTTGGAAATAAATGCCGAAGATTTGCGTTTTTGATCGGTCCATGAGCACCTGGTGCCGGTTCGTCAGAATAAAAACAATATTAATGTTTTAAATCTCACCCTGCTACTTGAAATGAGAAAAGTTGTTATAATAATGATAAATAATTGCTCTTATGCTTGGGACTTGTTATTTATTTTTATTTTTTGCTGTTGTGGGTGTCATTCGTCCCATCCCCGCACAATTTTGTCTCAAGTTGTCGCCCTCAAGGTTTGGGACCACTGTGATAGACCACTAATCCATTTTGCTTGGAAAATAGACCAATGGCTCTCCTTGTTAATAAGAGATGATGTGATGCCCATAACTGTGACTATAAATGAATGATTTAAGGGTCGTTTTCTGAACCGCTTTACCCTCACTAGGGTCGCGGGGATTCTGGAACCTTTCCCAGATGTCTTCGGGCCAGAGGCGGGGGACACCCAGAATTGGTGACCAGCCAATCGCAGGGCACAAGGACAAAAAAACAACCATTCATGCTCTCACTCATACTTAGGGGCAAATTAGTGTCCAATCAGTCTGCCATGCAAGTTTTTGGAATGTGGTAGGAAACCAAAGTACCCAGAGGAAACCCACACAGGTTTGGGGAGAACATGCAAACTCCACACAGGTGGACGTGACCTGGGTTTGAACCCAGGACCCCAGAGCATTGAGGTCAACACGCTAACCACTCACTCCACCGAGCTGCCCTACATTTAAAAATATGAATTGTTTATGGCTATGTCTGTTGAAACCCCCTGATTTAGTGTTCAATCAACCTATTTGGCGTTTTTTTTAGGGTGTGTGTGTGTGTGGGGGGGGGGGGGGGCGACTGGAGTACCTGAAAAAACCCAGTGAGCGCATGGAAACACTCTACACAGTGAGAACCGACCTGGGATTGAACCCTCTACCCCAGAACTGTGAGGCTGACATGGTAATGGCTAACCAACTGGGTGTCTGTCAGCTGGGATAAGCTCCAGCGCCCCCCCCCCCCGCACCCTAGTTAGGATATAGAGGTTCAGAAAATGAGATGAGATGGGGTTAGTAAATTGACAAATTGTCTTTTAAATGAAAGTTTTTGAGGGGGATTAAAGCCAAAATTGCTTGGTTTTCATAGATGGAAAGAATACATTTTCAATTGACTTACACTAATTTGGAATGTGTTCCTTCTTCCCCCTTTCGCTAGTTAAACAGTGCCTTTGAAAGCCATAAACAGATGATGACAAAGCGTTGCGTCACTGCAAGATTTACCTTCAATTGATGTTCGCTGTGTAACCTGGGGGTGTTTGCAAGAGAGAGAGAAAGAGAGAGAGAGCTATGTGGTCATTTGGATAAAAATAGATTGTCACGTGACCTCACCTGAATCCTCGCGAGGGGCGTGTTCGTAAGTGTAGAAAGTTGGCAGTTACCCAATGTCTGAAATAGTGTAGCACCTTTCCATTTCCTCGTGCCATCGAGAGCAATAAAAGGGACGAGCATGTCGGCTGCAAAAGACACACATCAACCAGAGCAGGTCAAGAGAACATGGACGTGATGGCTCAGGTGAGGAGTGAATGGGAACTCTGCTCGTATTTGGCTCTGCTCAGCAGGGCTTAAATCAGGGACTGTCAAAGTCAAACTGCTTTATTTTTTTTATCACCTGTCGTAGTTTTGCTTTCATCCGGAGGGCCGTTACGTCTTCCAACGAGCCTGGCAAAATGAATCGATTAATGAATTGACAGCTTTTATGATGGATAAATTATTTATGGACAATCAAATTAAAGTATTGATTATTTTTGTGAGCCTTTTAATAGCAAATATTTTTTTGTCTTGGATTTTTTTTGTTGACATTTTTTTTTCATCAGAAAAGAGGGCAAATATTAAATCATGTGTTTTAACCTTATGTGTTTTTTATTTAAAATACACTGTGGCAGTCGAGCAAGATTTGGCCCCCGAGGCGCCGCTTTGACACCTGTTTTAATTGCTATTCTTCCCTGCAGATGCTAACCTTAGTGGCCCTTGTGCTGAGCTTCACGAGGACAACAAACGCAAACCGATGCTATGAAGAGTCGGAGTTGAGCAAGGCAGCTGACAGGAAGCTGGCTAGCCACTACTTGCAGCCCATCGAGCCCCGGGTGGTGGTCCCGCATGATGCCCCATACGAGTGCCCCTTGGACCTCTACTTGCATCTCTGGGCTTTGGAAGACAGGTCTCTGTCTCCCTGGAGATATGTGTAAGCATCCTTTATCATTCTCTATCTCCTCATCATCTTTGTAAACGTGTAATTGATTCTTATGTGCAACTTTTTGGTTATAATTTTTTTTAGCTTCATTAACAAGCAAAACAAATGAGTGGTTAGTACGTTGGCCTCACAGTTCTGAGATCGAGGCTTGTTTTAAGACAACTAAATAATATAACTGACATACAACTGACAATAGCTCCGCCCCCTTTGGATACTGTTACTTGTCTGTCAAGTTTTTGGTGGTTAAATCTATGGTAAGGAAGTGTATAACGGAGCATGTTAGATATTTGTTTTAGTGCAATATTAAAACAGTATCCTCCTTTTGACAGAGAGAAACACAAACAATACATATTTTTAAATGTTCTTCCTTGAGAGCCATTCTTAGAATTTAAATGTATGTGCTTTTTTGTCATTTTGACACTTTTAAAGTACAAAAAGTGTATGAATTTTTTAAAAAAAACATTGTTACGCTGTTGCTAATCAATGAGCATCAATCAGAGAACAAATGAATAGTCTAATGAAATTAAATAAATATCATTAAAGCTGCACTAGAAGTAGATAATCAGTGATATATATATATATATATATATATATATATATATATATATATATATATATATATATATATATATATATATATATATATATATATATATATATATATGTATATATATATATATATATATATATATATATATATATATATATATATATATATATATATATATATATATATATATATATATATATATATATATATATATATATATATATATATATATATATATATATATATATATATATATATATATATATATATATATATATATATATATATATATATATATATATATATATATATATATATATATATATATATATATATTAAAGGAGGAATGAATTATGACAAAATATTGCTCAAGTTGATGATCAGGTTCTTTTTTTTAATTCTTAGTGTTTACTATTTTCAAACTTTCGCAAATAAAATAGTATGCTTGCTAACACTATTTTAGTTTAGACTGCCTAAACTCGTTCCAGGGTTTCTCTCCTTCAGAAACATGAGATAATAGTTATTTTCTATTCAAAAGCTGTGTCATTCTAAAAATCTATATCCAATGTGTCTCCACCAACCTGTTTGTCAGTCATTGCTGTTTTTTTTCTCTAAACCACACAAGATAATTGCAGCTCTTGAAAAAAAATACTTGACAAATATACACACCATTAACAGTTCAAATGAATTTCAGTCATGTTTTGAAAGTGTAAGATTTTCTTGTAAAATAACAAAATTGGACAATTTACAAGTAATGGTGAGTACCTTAGAAATTACACTAAATGAATAAAAAGTGGACATGAAGTGTTTATTCAGCACTTCTCGTGACGAAGCGTGACACGTCAGCTGTTTGACTTCTATAAACGACAATGTTATTGTTTTCCTTTCTGTGGCCTGACGAATCAGTGAATGTGAGCCAATGGCATGAAAGGGAAAATTCCAGTGAGCTTGACACCTTTGTCAGAGTTAATAATTGCATCATATCACAGAGTTGTGTCACCGTGCTTTACGGCAACGTTGCAAGGTTCACGTTGCTTGCAACTTCCTTGGACCTTTATTCAAAGTGTAACGTGATAACAGATACCAAAAAAAAAAAAAAAAACAACGGGAAGCAAACAAACCACGTCACGTAAGAACGCCCACATTGAGTATTGTTAGTGCGGCTGACGAGATGAGTGCAGTGCAATAAGGAAACATTTTCAAATCGCAATATGGCCCGTTTTACATCATACCACAATGTCGTCATCATCATACATCATTTTTTTTATCTTATGTGATGAAAAAGTATATATTTATTAAAAAAAATGCTAATTACTTTACTTTAAATTGCCATTAAACAGACATTAAAATGTAAAAGTATCCAATGTAAAAAAGAGGAGATGCAATAGGATATAAATATACTTGTTATTCATAAGGGCAGCTCGGGGGATGAGTGGTTCGCATGTCGGCCTAACAGTGGGAGAACTGGGCTCAAATCCAGGTCGGTCCACCTGTGTGGAGTTTGCATGTTCTCCCGGGGCCTGCGTGGGTTTTCTCCGGGTACTCGGGTTTCCTCCCACATTCCAAAGACATACACAGTAAGCTGATTGGACACTCCAAATTGCCCCTATGTATGAGTGTGAGCATGAATAATTGTTTGTCTCCTTGTGCCCTGTGATTGGCTGGCCACCAATTCAGGGTGTACCCCACCTCTGGCCTTAAGTCACCCCCTGCAACACTAGTGAGAATAAAGTGGTTCAGAAAATGAAATGAGATGTTATTTACAAATGTCAAGAGATCTAATTACATTTTAGTACTGCATGTTTTTTTAATTACCAATTATTTTAAATACCAATTATGTTAATTACGATCATATGCTGTTAGTGTTTTTGTTGTCATAGAAAAAAACAGCTGATGCAAACTTTGTTTCACTTCATCCAATTTCGTCATACGCAGCTGGGTATGATGACAATTAGGCTTTTTGTCAAGTCAACGATGACGACAATGCCTATGTCTGATTTTATTTATTTTATTTATTTAGTTTGTTGCACGGACGCATGGTGTAATCTACGAAAAATGATTAGAACATTTGTTTGTTCATTTTCTTTACTGGGTCATCCTCACAAGGGTCGCGGAGGGTGCCGGAGCCTATCCCAGCCAACTCTGGCCACAAGGCGGGGGACACCCTGAATTGGTGGTCAGCCAATCGCAGGCCACAAGAAAACGGACAATCATTCACACTGATACTCATACCTAGGGGCAATTTAGAGAGTCCAACTAAGCTACCATGCATGTTTTTGGGATGTAGGAGGAAACCGGAAAACCGGTAAAAAATCTACGTAGGCCGGGGAGAACATGCAAACTCCACACATGAAGGTCCAAGTGGTATTTACCATAAATACCACCACAAAAATCATATACTGAAACACACACACTCCAAATAATAACACTGTGCATTGTTTTCAGTTGTTTTGTACTTGTTCTTTCATTGCTCACTCTGTTATTCTGTTTACCTACAGCCGAAAATCCATGAAAGACCACTACCCAAACACGTATGTTGAAGCCCAGTGTCTGTGTTCTGGTTGCATTATGGTCAAGAACAAAGGGCCTCCTGAGCTGAATAATGACTACAACTCAGTTACAGTCAACCAGACCAGAGTTTTTCTCAAGAGGGAACCGTGCAGTGACAAGGGAATGTACTATCTCAAACCTGTCTCTGTGACAGTTTCGGTGGCCTGCACCTGCGCTACACCCAGAGTCTTCTCGTGATGCTGCATGACAGTATCACAATGTTTAGGTTGACTATGATTCCTGGAATGTGGCATTATATGTGCTAAACGGATAAGAGTTGACCTCCCCCCCCCCTTTTTTTTGTTGTAAAATAGTCAGGTGTCAAAAGAAGCTCAACGTTAAATGAACCTTTATTTATCTGTCCTATTTATGTATTTATTTATCTATTTATCATGTCATATTTATCGTGCTGCATTTCATGTCTTAAGTACAATGGGTATTTCAAAAAGCACTCTTTTGGATGAAGATATTTATAGTACTTCAAAGTACACAGCTTATTTATTATATGCTTCAAAGTTTAAATGATCTGAGAGTTAATGAAAGTTTGACATTGGAAACCAGTGGATTTTTGTCTAAGATGATATTGGGTTTGACTTTGTTATCCCATAGTGGGACTTGAACCAGTCTACCGGACTTATAGCTTCTTTCAAGCGAAATAAAAATGATGGTGATGACATTTTATGTGTATTCTTTCTGTTTACTCATGAAAGTCTAATTTTCATTTTTCTTTTAAAGTTGCTTTTTTAATGTTATTTACACATTCTTCATAAGAGCATATTCCATGATTAAGTTAACCACTTGAAAATCCACATTTAATTAGCTATTATCAGCAAACATAGATCATTTCAAAATCTACTGCCATTTTTAGGCCAAACACAGCGATTGAAATGTCACAATTAGGCTTAGTCACGTTGAGCTTGACTGCCGCCAGCAAGCCGCACTATTATATCAAACAAAAATACCAAACATTTGACACGCACTGCAAATACAATTAACACTTAGGAAGAGGAAACACAATTGGGGAAGTATACTATGTGAACTCTCACGCAATATTTTTGAGCGGGGGAGACATTTTGCACCGCTGAATCGTAATATAACAAATTAAGAAGAACTTGGATTATTTGGACACAAATTAAAAAAAAAGGATCTAACTTTACACTAAAGTTAATTCTAATTGTTTTAGATTTTTATACCTTCTCCATGGCTGTTTGCCCCGCCTCCATCCTCATGTTCGCTATCGCTGGGCTGTTGGTTGTTGTATTCCCATCAAAATATATTATAGTACGCTACAATGATAAACAGCCTCTCGTCTTGGCCACCTGGCTTTCTCGTATCTTGAAATTTTTCTCGTATAATTATTTGCTCGAAATTTTACTCGTATCTCGAAATGCTCGTATGTCGAGGTACCACTGTATATGGTTGACTAAATACTTATTTGCCCCACTGTACACACATAAATGAGTATATATATATATATATATATATATATATATATATATATATATATATATATATATATATATATATATATATATATATATATATATATATATATATATATATATATATATATATATATATATACATGTATGTGTGTGTGTGTGTATGTATGCATGTATATATATATATATATATATATATATATATATATATATATATATATATATATTTAAATATATAAATATATATATATATATATATTTAAATATATATATTTATATATTTATATATATATTGATATATTGATATATATATTTATATATATATATTTATGTATTGATATCTATCTATCTATCTATCTATCTATCTATCTATCTATCTATCTATCTATCTATCTATCTATCTATCTATCTATCTATCTATCTATCTATCTATCTATCTATCTATCTATCTATCTATCTATCTATCTATCTATCTATCTATCTATCTATCTATCTATCTATCTATCTATCTATCTATCTATCTATCTATCTATCTATCTATATATCTATATATCTATCTATCTATATATCTATCTATCTATCTATATATATCTATATATATATATATATATATATATATATATATATATATATATATATATATATATATATATATATATATATATATATATATATATATATATATATATATATATATATATATATATATATATATATATATATATATATATATATATATATATATATATATATATATATATAATATACAAGATTGAGAAGATTGTAATGGAAGCCAACAAATCAGTTTCAGCCAACAAGAATACTGGTAACTAGTTGTTTATTTATCAAAACTTCCTTTACAAATCAGCGACCATTCCGGCCGGATGTGGCCCAGCATCAGTTCTTTGACAAAAGCTAATAGGTGAAAGCCAACATTGGGTTCTTTTCATTATGTGGCAAACTTCTTCTGTCGAACAGGAGGAGGCAGCTGAGATTGGATGTCAAGGAGGGGGCGTTCCACCACGACCAGGGACTGGTCCTCCAGCTGAGTCAAACTCAAGAGGTGCTATGTAAGGAAATAGCACAGGCATGAGTCAATATTGATAACTGGCCGTGGTTATTCTAGATGTGATATCTAAGTCCAATAATGTGTTGACATTGAGCAGTTTATCATGGGCGAGTTTGCCAACAATGCTGGGTTTCATCTCATTGTAATACAGTGTTCCCTCGCTACTTCGCGGTTCAGCCACCGCGGACTCAGAGCTTTGCAGATTTTTTTGGGAAAAAAATACAAATATTACATTGAGACAACATATTTTAGTTTTTTTTTTGTCATAACATGAATTTTACTCTCTACCCGTATTCTATATGGTGTACAGTATACAGGGGTGGGGGTGGGGATGGAATTAAATTCAAATGAAGCATTTTTTGAAGGGCAAATCCCTACTTCGCGGAATTTCACTTATCGCGGGGGGTCCCGGTCCCCATTAACCGCGATGACCGAGGGAACACTAGTCAGTTGTCGCCGTGGGGTTTCATAATAATGATCCCAGCTTTGACGATAGCTCAAACTACATTGCTTGCTGCCACTTTAGTCCAGGTATTGATAATCCATTCCGAATTGTCACGTAACTTGTGCGACGCTGAAAGATGCGCAGAACGATGACAAGTACCATTTAAAGCAGATACCATTTGCAAAGCTCTTAAAAAGGTAACAAATGATCGCACTGTTCAAAATTTTGAATTTCATGAAGCCACCTGCGTATCCCAAAGTTACCTGAAAGCTCTTGCAAATCTTGAACGAGTGGCTGTGTCTTATCCTTTCAGACTCGGGAAGACTCCGAAGAGTCATCTGATTAGACAGCAGAGATTTTGATTCTGGGAGGGGCTACATGTGCGAGAAGAGGAAAAAAAAAAACATTATGAACAACAATGCAGGGCATTTCAAGTGAATTGCTGTCTATTCATTTACCAGGCTCTTATCAATGATGCAGAACATAAAGGCATCGTGCAAAAGAATGTGAGCTGAATTCCTGGGGTTGAAGGTCACGTGGGTGATGGGTGTGTCCCGGTGCAGCCACACAGGGTGCAGACCTTTTTTCTGCAGCTTGCGACTCCACTCCGTGTACTCCTTTTGCACCAGAGAGAATTCAAATATCTGCAGAGCAAATACCCATGCGTGTCAGGAAAGTGGACGAGGTGAGGCAAAGATTGAGCAATGATGAGGCAGAAGAGAACAACAAAGCGTTCAACCTGCTGGTCGGCGTGGACTGTGACGAGGGTTTTGGTAGTTGGGTGGATGGCCACGGCGGTAGGACAGGAGCTGTACACTGGCACTGAGCAGTGAAGCTACGGGCAAGTGCAAACGGGAAAGAGTTTAAATGGTGATAGGACACGTATGGTGCAAAAAAAACCCAAAAGTCCATCTCCAATCACCTTGCGTTTTTTAAGGTTAAAGACGTGAACCTCGCAGCCTGTGTTGGCTGCTACGAGCCACTTGCTGTCTTCACTCACGTGCAATAAGTGGACTGGCTGTCTGCACCCTGATGCACAAAAACACAAATGATCCTGAGGACTGTGGTTTCCCAAGCTTTGTGCCACTGCACACTGGTGTGCCAAGAAGTCATACTTTGCAATATTCCGAGAGAAATTTTTGAATAGTCATACCTCTACTTACAAAATTAAATGGTTCCATAACTTTTTTTGTGTAACTTGAAAATGTCATATGTCTAAGTGTACTTTATATGTAAATTCTCTAATTCGTTCCATGGTCCACAAACAACTACCAACTAATCCCCTTAAAATTGGTCATAATGACCCAATTTTGTATGAAAGATGTGAGGAAACAAAATATTTGAGAAAATTAAAACAAAATGATTTATTAATGTCTTAAAACAAATAAAGCATGACGATACCTAGGAAACAACTGTTGTTAACTTTTTATTCTGAAGCTAAAGCAATCAAACTATAATGTTTTAACTAAAAACGTCACCTGGCTTATTTTCTGTTGCAATCTGTCGATGTGATGACGGGGCAAAAATCAATAGTGGAGACTTTTTTGGATAACCCTAACCCTCCTCACGAGATGGAATTTTTGGGCTAGTGCGACTCATACGAAGGCACAACTTATAAAGTCTAAAAAAATAAGTACCTTCCAAACTCACCTGACTGAGACTTGAACGTGTGAATGTGTTTACACACTGACTGGCTGAGAGAAACCACCAAGACTGATGAGCGACTGCAAGATGCAAAGAGTTTGGAGGAGTCGGGGGAAAAGCAGAGTTGCTGGGCTGACTGAAGGATCTTGGGTACTCGAGTAAACTGTGGCAAATGAGAACAGAAGCAAAAAAGTCAAACTCACCTGGCCCCTCTTGGCTATATTCATTCAGTCATTTTCTGAAAGATTTCATCCTCACAAGATTTGCTGGAGGTGCTGGAGCCTATCCCAGCTGACTTCGGGCCGGAGGCGGTGGCAACCCGATCGAGGGGCACGAGGAGACAGACAACCATTCACGCTTACACTCATACCTATGGGCAATTTTGAGTGTTCAATCAGCCGACCGTGCACCTCTTTGAAAAGAGAGAGGAAACTAGAGTAGCCGGAGAGAATTCACACAGGCCCGGAAAGAACACTCAAACACCATACAGGATAACTGACCCGGATTCGAACCCAGGGCCCCAGAACTGCGAGGCCGACATGATAAACACTCATCCGCCGGCCGCCTCCTGGCTATAATGCATACTAATTTGCATGCACCACTGTCTTGCTTGAAGTACCGTATTTTCACGACTATAAGGCGCACTTAAAAGTATTAAATTTTCTACAAAATAGACAGTGCGCCTTATATATGAGAAAAAAAAAAACAGAAAACCAAAAACGAAAAACCACCACTGTCGGATATTAAAAAAACAAAAACGCCTGGACTGAAAAAATACTGTTAAATATGCAGATGCCATCTTAGTTCACAAAATCTTCCATCATATAGCTCCTCCCCCACTGCAAGATTTTATACAAAAAAATCCAAAACATCAACAATGGCTGACTCTAGAGGTGACTGTGTAGTGAGTGAGTGCTTCATACCTGGAAGTCAAAAGCAATAACCGTATTTTCACGACTATAAGGCGCACTTAAAAGTCTTAAATTTTCTCCAAAATAGACAGTGTGCCTTATATATGGAAAAAAATGTCAATCAGTGAGGGTGCGCCTTATAGTCGTGAAATTACGGTACTAGAGAAGCTACGATTCACATTTGTCATGTCAGCAGGGATGTGCCAACCTTTGTAATGCTGATGTCTTTCTTGTGGATCTCTAGCCTGTACAGACGAAAGCTGGAAACGGTGGAGTATGCCAGCCACTCTCCACATGGAGACAAAGCACTGCACCAGATTACTTCTTCACCCTGCACAGAGTATTACTAGAGTTACTCTACAGATCACTATGATATCAATTTGGGAATTTATATTCCATCTGATCTGCTAAATTTCAAAATTGTCTTCCCTTGTCAGATCTTAATCCATTGTACTGGTACTGGACATTACAAGTTAAACTTGAGTATACGTACCTTCTTTTTCAAGTGAATAATTTTCTCTGGTTTTCTCTTGACAGGTAAACTCTCACCAGCCTTCCCTGATAATAGACAGTAATTATAGATTTAGAAACTTTTTAAATTTGTTGACATGCCATGAGGCAAAAGTTTATATTGTCAAGCTTTATTGGTGGCCAGCCATGGATCACCTAGGCAGGTAACTTGTGACTAGATTGAGTGTTTTCACAGTAGTATTTGTTAAAAATACACCTCTTCCTGGTGGTGCTTCTTTACTGATGTTGATCAAATTTTAATACAATTCAACAAGTTGAGCAAAACTTACCACCTTGCAACCTACCAAGTCAAATTTAGCGATTGACATATGCAGCACTACATTAACAGAAGGTACCCGAGAATGCTTACTACTAACTTAACTATTTAAAAATGACCGGTTTCACAATTGTGTGTGAAAAATGCGAGAAACACCCAAAAATGAGAAAATGATACGAAATGTATTAAATTGACATCAGAACCCTGCCCGCCCCCTTGAAAAAAAGCCTTTGAGCTTTTCAGCACTGTCGACCTCTCTTTCACGTCACTCATGACCGGCGAGATCAGCATTTAAGTACTAAATCAGCGTTAGAATGCCAATTATTTACAATATATAAACACGCTAACCTTGCACATTCATAGACCCACTAGCAAACCAATTCAAACCAATTTAAAACGAAAAGAAATTAGATACAGGAAGTGTATTGTAGCGTTTTGTATGTGGCGACGTGATGCATTTGGGGGCGTAAGCACTGATAGGTATGGGCCCATGACTGTAAATAGGTGTCAACAAGGCTAAACTGCCTGGATGTGGGGATTGAGATGAGTGGCAAGTGAGCCCGTCTTGCATTTTAATCCTGGCAATATCAAAGTATCTGATTGACAGCTTTTCGTATGTTATAACAGTAATTTCCATGTAAAAGTGTTTAGTAGAGAGAATTTCATAAATACAGTAATCCCTTGAATATCGTGGTTTATGTAGACCAGACATGGCGATGTATAATCGAAAAATGTAGGGTCACCCCTATAACGTTTTTTTTTAAATTCAGTGCCGAGTCCTAGTAGCAATAGTGGCTTCAGATTTTGAGTTGCATCGTTGATTTTCACATTTTTATGAACCTTAAAAAAAGTAATTAATAGCAGAAAAAAATCACAAAGTAGAGAATTTGCGAAAATCGAGGGATTACTGTAGGAGCATTCGAAAGTAGATGTACCACTGGAATTATCTAAAATGGAGAAATTCCCTGGCAACATGATTTATAAATTAAAATATTCCAATTTAGACTGTTTTTTTTTTAATTACCCAGAAATTCAACAGTCAGTCTTGTACCAATCCAAAACTTGGTTAAAACATGACGGTTGGTGCTTAGTGAGGATTAGTTTGGTAAAATAAAATCTGTTTTCTATTTTGACATGACACACCCAGCAAATACAACAAAAAGCAGTGGCCTCCCTCGCCTTTACTTCAAATCTGTACATGCACAACATTTAAGACTGCGAATAATTACAAACTAAAGACTTTAAGACACTTTTTGGGCAAAAATCTGACACAGACAAATTTTCAATACATCAATATTTTTTGTATATTTTTCGTATCAAGAATTAGTGTTGTATTGTTCCCTCACCATGCCCATCAGTCTCCCCAAGTCTCCAGAGCTCAAGATGATCAGGGAACTGGAACAGAAGCAGCCCTGACTTCTTTGCACAACACACCAGACTCCTCTACATGGAACAAACATACAGTAGATCCAAGTTATAGTTGTGCAGTCCTCTGCTGATTGTCAATTAAAAATAAATAAATAAATAAATACACATTATCTCAGGGAAATAGAACTAATGAATCAATTCTTTCTTCACTTCCATATGAAAATTACTCACATGAGGAAAGACTATTTGACGTAAGGCTGATTCTTGGGTGTTCTTTTCCACCTTGTCCAGCAGTGGTTGTACCACAAGCATTGTATCCATACCTGAGGCATATACAGTAGCATGAAAAAAATTGCAACTGCCAAATTCATAACTTTAAGGAATTCATAATTTTTATGACAAGGACTTTTTTATTTGCTGTTGCAGTATTTTTTTAATCTAACCCATATAGATTTTAGCTACTGGTTTTAAACATGCCGTTATTATTTTTGGGTCTGTACGTGTTTAGAACAGGGGTTATTTTGCTTATTATTTACAGTGTATTATTTAGCTACAGTGCCAGCAATATACCCATGTTGTACATATTGTTTCCCTTTACAATAATTTGGCGTGGAATGAAAAGCAGATTTTTATTTGCAGAAAGAAAAAGAAAACTAAAACTTAAAGAAAAAAACTGAACTAAAATTTGGATTCAACCACCAAAATAACAAAAGACCAAGGTTTACACTGATGTAAAATTTGTTGACCAGTGAAATCAGGGCTCGACAATAACAACTGCCCGAATGCCCAAGGCAGCCAAGTATTTGTTTCAGGCAGCCAATTACGATCGATAGGTGCACAAAAGGGCAGGTAAAGTAGGTAAATGTAACACCAAATTAGTGTGTTCGCCGTTGTACTATATTAATACCATTATTGCAGTTATCACAGCCGTCAACCTGGGTGTATTGACAAAAGGACTATATATCCCAGCAGTCACTGCGCACCGGAAATAGCGTCTGGGGCTGCTTCCGTAGCTTAGCCAGCGCTATAACGGTTCGTATTCATCAATAAATAATATATATATGCCATGCCTGGCTGCGTCTAAAAGAACGGCACGTCCTGTGTGTGTGTAAAATACAGAAATAGGACTCTGACACTGCGGCTAAAAATACGATGCGCTTAATAGTCGTGAAAATACGGTACATTTTAAAGGAATCCTCATTTTGCAACAAATTGTTTTTTTACGCGGGCGCATAAATCATGTTCCATTCGGGATTTTATCTACATTAATCATACACTGACAGTTTTTTGTATGTTGATGCTTAAAAAAGAACTGAAAGCATGTGTTGCATCATTTTGTATGGTGATCCTGTAAACATGAATTTAGGGCAGTTGGATTGCCACCTCGGGCATGTAAAATAGAAGGGCTATCTGAATTATGGCAGGTGGCTTAAATTTGTTTTTGTAATTATGCGAACAAATGAATGTAAAAAAATGTTTTTTTTATGAATGAATTAAACTAACACTTAATATCCATATTTTTATGAATAAATACATTCAATGGATTAATACAATTTTAATTAAAAAATATAGCAATAAAATGGATTAAAAATATATATATACATTCCCCCAATAATACTCTCAAGTTGTTTTTGGAATTAATTCATTGTCCTTCATTAATAGATGTCAAATTCTGTTAAACTGCGAAGACAAATGCAAATGCTCATTATTCAGTGCCAGTGACGGCACAAGAAATCCAATGCATATTGACTGGGGGGCTGCCAATGATCGATTACTGCCAGCCTCTCCAAGTTGAAAACAATCGAACGCCCCGCGCCGTCAATGGCAGCCAGTGAGTTAAGAGTGCTACGTACCTCCAGAAACTACTGCAGTATCTGTGTGAACCAGTGCTCTCACATCATGTGAGTGGTTTTTAAAGGTCCTCGTTCGAACCCAGTCCATGTCTTGTTGGTTGGCGGTGCGCGAAAGGTACTGGAACTGGACAACTGTGCCTTCTGACGTCCCAGCTATGAAACTGCTCTCATCCTGTACAAATCACCATTTTATTTAAATAATAAATTCTTTAGTCTCATTTTTCCAACATCTTCCGTGCAAAATTGGGACAGTGATTATTTTTAAAGGTATTAGTTGAGTTATTTTGAGGACTTTGGTACGGATTAAGAGAATTGACATATAAAGTACTGCTCTACTTGCTAAAAGTCTAAGTCGCAAAATAACCAACCACAAAGCCAATTCAATTCATAAATAGGGGTACCATTGTACTAATGACTTGCCTGGCACACAGAAAGAGCTAGCACGTCCCACTTGGTTACCAGGTGAGTGTGGACGAGTGTTCCAGTGATACCATCCCACATCTGGACTTTTCCAGCAGAGTCACCACTAATGATAATGTGATTGGATAAGAAGGCGAGACTCCAAACCACAACCTGCCTGCTCTTTGCTGTTCCTACACCTCTTTCTACAAGCATTCTGTGTGAACTGTTCCCTGAAATAAGACAAGAAAAATCACAAAAGACTCAAATTACATGTGTTTCAAGTGTTTTGTCTAGTCAGTAGAAGGTAATGTCAACATTCTCAATTTACCAGTTTCAGCATCAAATATTTTAATCATGTCCATCATGCCAGCAGCCAGCAGCTTGCCAGAGGGATGCCAAGAAAGACTCATGATGCGACCTGCAAGATCACATTAAGGAAAATGTCATTTTGCTCATAAATTGTGGGTCATTCCAGATGGGATGTTTTGACTGCAACATTTTTGAAAACTAAAAATGGTCCACGAAGAATCTTGCCATTGATTTCAACGGCTTTCGCAAAAATTAAACTAGTACGATAATTTTCAACCTCCCTGGCCGCTAAAAGTCAGAGGAAAATAGTTTCAGCCATTGGTACCCCTTGTTAATGGAAAGAGAAGAACTGTTTCCTCCCTTTTGTTGGGCGAGATGTAAAAAGCAAATTGAAAAGAAAACACAAAATTGAGATAAGCTGCAACATGAACATAAAATATTCAATGTTCAAAGTTCAAGGCAATGTTAATTTTACTTCTGCCTCTAACGCACCTTTTTGGAATTTACAACTAAGGCATATTTATCTATTGAAGCGCAAGAAGACTATTCATAACGTAATGTTTCACAATATGCTAGAAAAGCAAAGGCTCGCAATACAAAATCGAACTTACAAACATTTTTCGACAAAAACGCAATTTGCAGACATGTTCGTGTGTACCGTTTATTCGCAAGTTGAATGTTCGCAAGTAGGGGGCATCTGTACTACCAATATAAACACAATTCTAAATGGAATTTATATATTTTAAATCCTTCAAGTCTAAATCATCATCTGAATATTTAAAAAAATTCAAAGGTCTGATTCATCATCATCGGATTGACCAAACGAGTGATTCCATTTTTCTTGAGCGAGGATAGCACTCCCTGGGCGGACTCGAGCCAGCGGCTGCCCCGTTAACATTTCTGTGGAGCAACTTTTTAAATTTTACCCTCCCCTATAAACTTCACGAAGGCTATTTGGAGAGGGCTGGCTTTTGCAAACGAAGGTAGATTATAACCCCTGAGAAGGGGGATAAATGTACCTTCTCTGGGCCCTGGTAGAAACAGGCTCTCAGGTGCGATCTGTCTGACAAAGACTGCTTTTTACATCTCCCATTATAATGAGTGCAGAGGGGAATTTTTCACTGGCGGAGGGCAGTTTCCCCCCGGAATTTGGTAAAAAAAAAGTGAAGGCCTCATCTGTAACGCGCACCCAAACTTTGCTCCAGTTTTTTTAGTGCACAATTTTTCACGTTATACTCAAATGAATACGGTATATTGTTTTTAATGCCTTATAATTAACTTGAAATAGCTTGATTAGTCAATTTTTACAACCCGTTATTTTTTGTTTACAGTAACATGTTAGAATCATCCTCTTGTAGCATCCTCAATTAATAGCGTGATAGACAAAAGGACAACAATCTTCCAACATTGCGAGCCAAAATGAAATGGGAGAACTCAGTGCTTGCTTATTAAATTGTTTCACACCGTTTTCTTTTTCCACGGCAAAGGAATATCGGCCTCCTCGAACTACTACTAAAGGGGATCAGCCTTAAAAACCCATCTCTAACAAAAACTATACAGGTTCTCTCAAACTGGTGAATTGATCTTACTTTTCTGCCTTTCCAAGTTCCTCTGAAACTGAATCCGATCCTCCAGTATTTCAAATATTTTCACCGTCCCATCTTCACATCCGACCTGTATAAACAAATATAATGCATATTTGATACACCTGCATATTGATTAATCAGGGTGAAAGGGAACAGGGTGCACAACAAATTAAGGTCACCTTCTTAAAATGGCAATTTTATACAAAAATGATCACACTTACTCATAACTGAAAAAATATTTTTTAAAAAAGGTGTTCCCAGAAATATCTGTGGGGGAAAAAAAAATCATCGATACGAAGTGTTTTACTGACCGCCAACAGCGTTCCCGCGGTATTGCTGCAGATCGTCCAAATTGGTCCCCCATAGGCATCCAATGTGGACTTGGGCTGCAAGTTCTCCAGGTCATACTCGGTGATCTCTCCATTGAAACCAGCACTGAAGAGTCGCTGACCTACCCAGCAGAGAGTTTCAATGCCAGCACCATCTCGACTGGGGATCACCTGTATTAGTGCAGAGGAGAGTATAGTGTTTATTATGAACCAGGAATTAGTGACATTTAATACACAATTTCTACATTTGATCTATGTAAATGAAAAGGGATTTGACAATACAGCAATATGGTGATATATCCCAATCCTTTGTATCCCAATAGTTTCAGAAAATGGATCGATTTAATAGAGACCAAAAAGTTCCTGTAGGAGTGTCAACGTTAATTCCTTTGCTGCCATTCACATCCAATTCATTTCATTTTGACTGGGAGGCAAATGAATTATACGTCTAGCAATGCCAATGCCACTCAAACGGGCGTTCATTTGTTTCAAATATCTTTATATTTAGATAATTATTTATATATATTTTTTACAGAAATGTTGCAGTAAAATATTCTTAGTCTGCAAGGAATATAAAAGTTTTGGCAGATTTGCTCAAGAGTGCAAGAAAACATGTTTTCAAAAATGGTTTAATTTTCTCTTTTGTAGTCGTCGTATCATATAACAGAGAGGTTGTGATTGAAAGCCGTGTTTTGGACTTGCCTTCTCTTGGAAATAGTTGTCACTGAAGTTAAAAATCTCCACAGTTCCATCAGCCCGGGCCAACGCGAGCCTCTCAGTTCGTCTATTGAACGCCATGGCTCGAATGGCACTGGGCATGTAGTCGAAAAAACGGACCCGGTGCACCTTAAACTCACCCATTTCGCCCCCAAAAAGAGAGCCAAGCTCAGGTCGGACCCCAAAACTAGTCGAAGTCTGACAAACACGTGATTATGCTACGTGCTAGCGAGTAAAATAGCTAACATCTCAAATTAGTGCGAGAAGAGGAAGGCCGAAAGAACACCTGACATAAGCTAAAAAAATAAATAAGTAAAATAAAATAGATGACATCTCTTTCGAGACAGCTTCCCAGGCAATTTTAAGAGAGACTCGAACAACTTTTACAGAATTTACACACGCTGGAAAACATGGGCAGCCACGTTAATGACATTTGACCCGGAAAAGAACATTTCGATTTCCTTCTCAAGCAGGACATGCGTCACTACGGGGGCGGTTTCATAGAAATCACATATAAATATAGAGAGAACTTGATGTTTAATACACGCTGTAAACCAGTCGGCAGGGCGCCATGATTTGTCGGCCATTTTGTGTCGGGGATATTTGATTAACATTACATCAAAGCGTGACATATACGGAAAATTTACGAAATATTTTAAGAATATTTTGAAACATTTTTTCAACGCCCCGCCTGAATTCTACCACCACTCAAAGAGATTATTATAAATCAACCAGTTTGAAGATCAGTTGATTTTGTCAATGATGGCCGTCGGTTTTGAACGCTGCTGACTCGAACATTTGACATCTAGTGTTCTATATATTTAAAGTCTAAGACTGTGGCGGGAAGTGAGACTAAGAACTACAAACAATAATGGCCATTAATTTGTAGAGAAGCTCGACTTTTTGGGAATACACTCATGTTTTTTTCTCGTTTCTGAGAGGCGTGTGTGTAATCACAATGGTTCAAATAATCATACGGTAAGTCATATTCGTTCGGATTGATGTTTTTTTTCCATACAAAATAAACGCGTCTACCTACTGGTATAGTATACAGTATTAAATATTAAATGATTGACATAAACCTGGTGGATTTTTATCCTTTTAGTGGTCGTGCGGATGGCAGCAGTCCTCCAGAATGGCTGCTGATCGAGTTGCAGGGAGAGGTGATATCAAGACACAACTCGGGTCTGGCAGGCAATGTGATGGGAGACCTGCTCTACACAAAAGAGGTGCACAATAAACAACATATCGCAATTATTTCGAACTTTTCATGGAAGACTGTTGCCATATCGCCAGTGAATAACACTCAGTCAGTCATCCAAATAGAGATGGTGACAATGTAACCAAGTGTATATTTCTTTATCTCTCCACCAGGGGGTGCCTGTCTTGATTGTTGGACACCACATGTTATATGGGAAGCATGTCAAATTGGAGAAACCTTTTGCTGTCCTTGCAAAGCATCCCGCCCAAACGCAGGGCATTATGGGAAACAGCAAAAACCAAGACTCATCCCTGGCTGCCATGGCAACTGAGCAGGAGAGATCTACCTCCTACTCAGTATCTGCGCTTATCAGGAAAAAAATCATCTTTAAGACACGACCCAAACCCATTATAACTAATGTACCAAAGAAAGTCTAGTGTGGTTAGACTGCATGGTATTACATGTCATCGTAAAAATGTGCAGGTGACAAAATTATAGTCAAAAGCTAAGCAGAAGTAATACTTAGCTACGTGAAAAAATGGTTGAGGCGAGCAGTTGTTGATTGTCAAGAGAGGCATGCAAGCAATTTGCCAAATAAATACTAGCAAGAACACGCCAATGTGATTAAATGCTCTGGTAGCCAGAGTTACCTTGGCAACCGGTCTGGTTGTGTCACCTTTTATTAAATAAAAAAATGAAATGCTGCTGTCACATTAACGGACTGATAAATCATTCAGTGTTTACATCTCTATTAAAGTACTAAGAAAAGCAAATCAAAAGGTATTGTGTATCATAATTACCTCATTTTCATGATATTCAATAAAATGTAAAATACAATAAAAAAAATATTTTTCACTTTATTGGACAGCAATAAAAAATTATGACACTTTCCTAAAACTTTCAGCCCTTTATAGGGCAAGTGACTATTTTATTGTTTAAAAAAATTAAAAAATGAAGATTAAAAGTGTGACTGTAATGTATTTTTCCCTATAGTATTTGTTTGATTTATTTAATAAGAGACAGCACGTATTAATGAACATATTCATGTTAATGTACATACAGTTGTGGTCAAAACTTTACATACTCTTGTGAAAAACATAGTGGCTCTCTTGAGTTTCCAGTTATTTCTACAACTCTGAATTTTCTCTGATAGAGTGATTGGAACAGATACTTCTTTGTCACAAAAAAACCATTCATGAAGTTTGGTTCTTTTGTGACTTTATTATGGGTTCACAGAAAAAGTGATCGAATCTGCTGGGTCAAAAAATATACATACAGCAACAAAATTAGCAATTTTGGTGATTTAGAAATTTGTGTCAGTGAAAAGAGCTTCATAGCATGGCCTCTTAACTTCCTGTTAGGGATTATGAGTGACTACAGCTGGTCACTTCTCTGAGGCCATTTAAATAGGACTCATTGGATGCAAACGCCCACAAATGCTACAATGGGAAAGTCAAAGGAGCTTAACATGGATCTGAAAAAGCGAATCCTTGACTTGAACAAGTCAGGAAAGTCACTTGGAGACATTTCAAAGCATCTGCAGGTCCCAGGAGCAACGGTGCTAACAATTGTTTGTAAGTATAACGTGCATGGCACTGTTTTGTCACTGCCACAATCAGGAAGAAAATGCAAGCTATCACCAGCTGCTGAGAGAAAATTGGTCAGGAGGGTGAAGTTTAAACCGAGAATCACTAAAAAGCATATCTGCCAAGAATTAGAAGCTGCTGGACCACAAATGTCAGTGTCCACAGTCAAGCGTGTTTTTCATCTCCATGGACCGAGAGGCTGCCGTGCAAGAAGGAAGCCCTTGCTCCAAAAGCAGAACCTCAAGACTCGACTGAAGTTTGCTGCTGATCACATTTACAGACATAAGACCTTCTGGAGGTAAATTCTGTGATCAGATGAAACAAAAATCAAGCTGTCTGGCCACAATGAACAGCAATATGTTTGGAGGAGAAAAGGTGAGGCCTTTAAACCCAACTACACCATCCCTACCGTCCAAGCACTGTGGTGGTGGCATTATGCTGTGGGGCTGTTTAGTTTCCAATTGAACTGGTGCTTTTTAGAGAGTAAATGGGATGATGAAGAAGGAGGATTCAAATTCCTCATGATTACCTGATATAGATATCTAATGTATTTAAATTCAGTGAGTTGGCTGTGAATTGCCATTATCAATGCAAATGATGGGGCTAGATGCCCAATCAATTTTAACTGGGAGGGGCAATGAACAGATCAACCCCTTACAGTCAAAATGGATTGACCTTGTAAAAGGTAAAAAATACTTACGAGAGAGAAAAAAATGGTTGTTATTTTTAACTTAGTATTATTTCATAAAATATTTTCAAACATTCTTTTCTCTTAGCTTTGTATTTTTCTGTAAGGGCAAGTGGTAATTTTTGTGTATGTAACTTATTTAAAATTTCAAGGCGAAGATGTGAAATGTCCTCCAATTCTTGAATGATTCATGCAAAGTGAGATGTTTATGTGTAAACAAAAGTGCTAATTATGCTTAGAATGCTTAATATTAACCTTTGAAGTAAAGTATTGGATCTTTGGGAGCTTTATGAAATAATGCCATGCAGCATTCATATTTACTGTGTTTCTTTGATGAAGGTAACTTTTCAGAAAAAGAAGAAAAAAACATTTCTGTTTGCCTTAAAAGACTAAATGAAGCAATTGATTCAGCTAATGTGACACATGTTCACCTTTTCTCACACGCCTCCCACAACCTGCCCTCTAACATGCAGCCACAAACACTGAAAGTACACTTAATGCAGTGTTGTACGTTAGTCTTAAATACTGTTTTGAATGAAAGAGGGCAACGTGGCAAAAATCCATTCCAGGACCGTTGTGACACAAAATCCAGGAAAGGATTTCCTCCGACAAAGGACATTGTCACCGGATAATCTCCTAAACTACACAAAAATTAAACCTTCATTTTTTTAACACTTAATTCCCAATAGTCTGGTCTACACAGCATAACACTCGAAAAAGAAATAAAGTCATGGAAACTTACAAATCTGAATGAATGGTTGTGTTGTGTCAAAAGGCAGATCACATTTTATTGACACAGAAACATTCCAGTATTTTCCTGAGATCTACGTCAAACGCATACTGTATTTTCTCACATATAAGCCGTATTTGTAACTAAAAAAAATATGACTGAGCAAGGCTACGGTTTATACGCATACCCACAAGATTTGCTATACTCTTTTTCACCAGTAGATGTCGGAAAAGTAACATTTACTATTTGGTGATTCTTTTCTGTTTTGCAGTAAGAAAACAACATTTCTGACTGGATGAATAAATTCCTTAATACCCCCAATAATGTGCTATTGATTCATACAGTATCTCAGAAATACCACGTGTGATGATTTTTCTTAAGATTTTCCCTTCAATGTAACTCATTTTTACTCCCTAAAAAAACGGAATATGGAGGTGAAAATTGTGAATCAGTGGGCAGCTTATACATGAGAAATCGTATAATTTAACTATTTTAAGGCAATTTTAAGGGGGTGGCTTATATGTGAGTATATACAGTATATTTGACAGTCAAAATTGACAGAGTCATTTTGCTTGTAAGACATGGGAAAATGAGTGAAACAGCAATAAAGATTCCTTAATCTCTAAAAATGACACACACAAACACATCTTTGGTTGTCAGTTACAATCACAAGAAAAATTGAATAGATTATCAAGTTCTAAAACGACTCAAAAGGTCAAGAGTGCCTATTGGTTCTTTAAAAAGTTCCCTTTTACATGCTTTAAACTCTTAGCAATGTGTAAAAGTGATCAAATAAAAGCCAGGATTCTTTAAATACAGAAAAAACATTAGACAAATGACTAAAATGAGACATTTCAAATACTTTAGGTAATCAGCAATAAGTTAAATACATATAGCCATGCTTTTACAGTCTACATTTCTTGACTATTGGAGAATATATTCAGAGTTGAAGGATAGGCCAACAAACACAGTCACTTGCTTACATTCTCTGAGCTTTGGACGTAATCCTCACGTTCTGTCTAATCGCTTGTAGTAGTCAGAATACAAGTATCGACTGTTTTCATGCTGTGAATTTCCACAGAGGAAGACATTTTTCAATGTTCTCTACTCCTGAACATTGCTGTTAAAATCAGGCCTTCTCTAAGCATTCATCAGCAACAAGAATGTTTGACTCATTCTATTTCTAGTTACATGTGGTTGTTTAATCTGTAGTTTTTGTACTACTTAATGATAGTATTTATATATTCATAATGATGTGATTGGTAATTCAAATCATTCATTTTACTTTTGTCATGAAGAGAAATTGTACTGCTCAGTACTACAATAATTATTAATTATAATTGCAAAATAATTAGGATGATCAACTTTTTTTTTAAACCGGGAACATATTCTAATACAGGTATGGCTAAATCCCCAATACAGCATTGTTCACAGTCATCTCTCTCAATACAAACATGTTCAATATTTTCAATTGACATTTGAATAAAATACTTTAAAATAGATACTAAAACTCACCAGCATCATTATTTTGTCCCAAAAATTGTATCGAAAGCTCTAAATGTAAAATGAATTTGGTGCATATTTTTATCTACATTTGGAAGACAATTCAGATATTCAGAGTAACCTAAAGGTACGGGTACATTATTTAGAAAATTTGGCCAGGGTATGATTTTTTTGTGTGCTTTAACTAGTCATAATTGAACAGTGTTACTAAACAAAAATCAACACAATTATTCACTCATTGGAGCCATTGATGGAGATAGCTTAATGCAAATAATGAAAAATGCCATAGACAGACCAATGTAGGGTATAAAACAGCGGTGTCAAACATACGGCCCGGATCCGGCCCGTCTGGTGGTTTGGTATGGCCCACGGAAGAAGAAAGCTGCATTGTATAAAAAAAAAGAATTTTCTTTAAAATTTGTAGTTCTTGTATTATCCGCTAGGGGCGCAGTGTTTTAGTACGTGCAGACAACATGAATTGACATTTATTTATGTTCTTATGTTATTTTCTTGTTCATAAAATATTGTTCAAAATGTAAACGGAAAATTCCATGAATTATTTTGATAATTTACTCATTCTTTGCAATAATTATTAGTATTAGTAACTAATACAAAGGAACAAAGTGGGCTTATTGTGAGTTCTATGTAATTTTGCAATGAGTTTACTGGTCCGGCCCACTTGATCTCAAATTAAGCTATATTCGCCCCGCAGACCAAAGGGAGTTTGACACCCCTGGTTTAACACTATTGTCAGTTCGACATATGTAGACAGACAATTTGCTTATACTAATAACATGTTTAATGCCCTCTGCCAAAAATGAATAACATTACTTTATCTCAATCTTTAAATTGTGAACCCCTTGTTACTTATACTTCCTCACATATGACAAATAGTCACTGTGAGCAGTCCCAGTCAAGATAGACTAAAAGTTTCTCGCCATCAATGGCATCCAACAGTTTTATTAACTTCAGTTTTTCTTCCATCTCAATGCTCAAAACTGACGGTATACTACTGCGTATCAGGTAAAGTAGGTCGTCGGCATTTCCTGCAAATAGACATTCTTTCGAGCATTTGAAAGATTGCTGTCCTCATCTATACGGTCCTTATGTCAATCCACTTAATTTTCTCGTTGCTTCTTTGGCCCTCGATTCTGTTGTCACATAGTGCATGAACACCTCTTTCAGTGCAAGCCATCTTGTGCTTCATAGATCCAGACATTTCTTCAAAAGTACATGTCCTGACTGGATCTGCTCCCTGCTGCTTGGATTACGCATCCTCACCTTTTGAACAGATGCATTCCAGATAGACCTCTGCATTTGCTCTATCACTTCACACAAGTGTGGGGATTATACAGCTGTTGCCCTTCTTGGGATGGACCTGTTGGACCGTCATTGAGCTGCTTTACGCTTTGGCATATGGTGTGTGATACTGTTCCTCCCTCTTGGTACAACGTTTGGCTACAATTGCCAGGTAAAGCACTAGCAGAATGACCCAATAACAGGCATACAGAATCGTCCCTGCTATCAACAAGACCTTTTCGAATTCACTGAAAGGCTGCTGCGTTTCACAGTAAATTGTATAGGCCACACCTCCGAGCAGCACCATCGTCCAAACTGTGACCGGGATGGCACCGATCAGGTTTACAACGATTTTTCTGCGGCCTGACGTTCCCCACCCTGCTTTGGTAATTGTGAGTAAGGCGAACATTTTGGCAGGGAGTAAACTCGACATATAGAGTAGAGAATAAAGCGACATGAAGATCATGACCAGGCTACCCCGTAAGAAACAGGCATAGGTGGCCTTCAGCATTCCGACCAGCTGGACTGTAAGCAAGAAGAGCAAGATATTCCACAGCCTTCCCCGGTAGAAAAGATGGATGACCGTGGCTACCAAGAAGAACGGGAAGAAGCCAGTGACTACAGACTCGTAGGTCATCCAAAGGCTGTGCTTGTGGAACCACAAGGCATTATAGAGCCACTCCCGGAAGTAGGATTTACTCCACCGAGTCTGCTGATTGAGCCAACGTAGGTACTGGGTTGGCGTTTCAGTCTGGCACTTCGATCGTGCCGTATACTTAGTCTTGTAGCCAAAGCTTAGCACTCTGTTGGTTAGGTGACGGTCATCGCCAAAGCTGCACTTGGAGCCCAGGAAGGTTTGGTGGTACCAGGGCTCAAGGAAGCGCTGCAGAAGAGAGTTCCTGTACATTCCCAGTGGGCCACTGATACACTGGACACATCCGAAGTAAGACTGGCAGGCACGCTCAATGTTAAAGGCCATCCAGTAGCGCACACTGCTCAGGAAGGAAATCCATGAGTCATACTTGTTGAGAATCTGTGGAGAGAAAGAGAAGAACTGATAATCGATTGCCAGTAGAGATTTTAGTGTTGATTTCGGATGTTTTACCTGTACATCTCCACCTACTCCTCCGACTGCAGCATCAGCCTCAAAGACTTTCAGCATCTCTACGGTACATGCTGGGTCCAGAACTGTGTCAGAGTCACATACCTGATAAGTAGAAAACGAGCCCAATTAATGAGTTTCTCATAGTAACTGTTCAGAAATCTGGAATGGTCACAATGTTATTTGTTAGCCAAAGAACAATAGGTTTAAAAGAGGTTGCATTTGGAGACTGTCAGCCGATATTTCTTTTTATACCACTTTTGCTGCACAAGATCGTCCTGACTACTGAACTATATCTAGCTAGTGTTATACAAATGGTACCAGTCTTGGTTTTAAGAACACATTTTGAGAGTTTGAAAAACATGTATACACACACTCAAATACGATTGAATCCAGAGGCGGGGCAAGCGAGTGAATCCAGCGACGAGTAACATGCACACACACGGCAATTATACGCAACTTATTGATGATTTTGATATTGGATATTTAGATATTAGTGCTCTTACAATGTCAATGCATTTACAAACTCACTCTCTCTCTCGTGATTATAATTTTGAGAGCGAGCGAACCCGGCGACGACGAAACGCCTGTTCGACGAAATGTCTGGCGGCGAATCTGTCGAGCAAACGTCCATTCGACCAACGGTCTGCCGCCTAAACGTCCGTCTATCAATCATCCGTCGACCAAACATCTTTCGACGAAACGTCCGGTCAGAGAAGATCCAATTTAGATTCAAAATTTATTTAATACAGTCTACTTTATATATTGATTCACTTCTTCAGTAAATTGCAATTCTGCCCATTCCTGAGTGGATTCAAAGGAGAATCATATTAGCAAAACTCAGATTAGTGAGTGGTCCTTACCTGCACATAATCCACAGTGTCCCCGAGTGCTTTAAAGGCCGTGTACATGACCTCCCTCTTTCCTCCCCACTCCTGCATGATGCAGGAAAAGCGGCAACTTCTAACCAACCGAGTAACTCGTAGCATCTCCTCTACGTGAACTGCGCTCCCTGGTTCTTTCATAAACCCTCCACTTCCATCACTGTGGTAGTTTCCCTTCCACACCATGCTGCCTGCTTGCTCAGCCCCACCCATCACCTCCTGGAAAATGTCCATCATGTAATGGTCCTCTGGTCTGTTCCCATCCACCACCAGCACTACTTTTAGTCCTGGGAAAGAAATCCGTCTGACACTGCGCAGACACTTCCTTAAATAGTTGGGATCCTCCTGGTAGGCGGCAATGCAGAGGGCCACGGAGCGACGGAGATGTTGAGGACTGGTGGGAATTTTCATCTCTCGGTGCTCCAGAAAAGCAAAAAGGCTCTGTAGAAGAAGGTGGAGGGTAAGGAATGCACCGTAGAGCCCAAAGGAGAGGTGATGCTGCTCAGTTTGGATGAACTGGTAGCCTTTAAAGCATATGAGAAACAAAAAGTTTCATCAAGGATTGGCACAACAATAAATCACCACAATGAAGGGACAAACCTGTTATATAGGCTAGAACAATGGTGAAAAGGACCACCACAGCAAAAAGGGTGGTGACCACAATGTTCATCGCATTCCTGCAGCGGGAGGTCATCTGGGGAAGTGGCAAATAAAGGTAAAGGTCAGCAGAATAAATTAAATGGATATAGAGGAAATGGGAAGAACTACAAAGGATGACAAAACTGTTTTCAATCGACCTAAAGTCCAACAAGAGTCCAACTGGGGAACTAAGTTCTTGGGAAAATGTGGAGGCAAGGAGAAATAATTTTAGTTTAATTCATTTAAGATTTGGACTTACGATCTCAGTGAAAAGCTTTATTTTTAAATAGTTCTTGTGGAAAGTACCCAAGTGGTTCACAGACTGTCATTTTCTGTCATTTTGATTTCTACAATAAACCAAGTAAACTGCACAATCTTATTCTTGCAACATTCAGTCGACAGCCTTTGGAAAACTTGCAAGTGTCAATAGTTAGCCATTTGCTGTTGTAATACATTAATATAATTTTGTCTGTTTTTTTTTTCGTTTTTAGTTTTGTTCCTGATTTTGTATGTGGATTATTTAAATTATGTCCCATGTTACACTAACAATGATAGAATTTTTGTACTAGTAGTGCAACAACTACTCATACTACTACACCTCCTAGTTTTAACAATATAGATACAAAGTAATATTACCAGTGATAAACATTCTAAATAATATATAAAAACAATTCATTTAGATTTCTATTCAACCTTCCAACACATATTTTTACCACCATTATGGCCCAATCAACCACAAACCACAAAAATTAAATGTACAGAATTTGCAATATACATTCTGTTCATTTAATCATAAAGATACAGCACAAATAACCCCAATCTGTGCTGATTTGGCTCAGGAAGGAGAGGACTGTAGGTTTGTAGCCTGCTGTGAATGAGAATTGGAACTGTTTGTTGGGGAGAATCCAGTTAGCTGTTGGAGTACTGCCTATTTAATATGGATAGAAATGTGTCAAAAACACTCAATGCATGGACACCATCAGGGTTGTCTTTTATCTATCCTCATTCTGTGTCTTCTCAGGCATCCTTTTTTAAGCATTCATTATTCCCTCGTGAGTCTATTCTCATTAGTCTGTACAGTGGGATGTTTTTTTAATTGTTATTATATTAGTAATTTATTATAGAAATGTCAATGCAATTTGATGCACTACAGCAGGTCCTTTTCCCCTGAAAGTTGCTATTTTCCTAAGTTTAAAATTGAAGTTGTTTTATATGTAGTTCACATGGGAATAACCTGGTTTCTTTGGTGACTTCAGGGTGAATAGCGCTAATTAAAGGTCAGTTTGGGTGTGTCCAGTACTTAAGGCCAATGTACCTTGAGGTACAATTCGCTCCTTTCATTCCCAACTTCCCAAATAAACCTGTTCAGAACCTCGTCGCCGGACTGTGACAGAAGAGAGCTAGATATTTATGGAATTACCTTCTAGAAGGCCCATTTACAAGTTTAGATCCACTTGAGATGACATTCCATTTACATTAACCCACAAATCCAAACATATATGTCCTATGGTCCTAGAAGTGGATGTCATAGGACATTAAGGTTGCTATGGAGATCATTTGCCGTAGTTAGTGAATGGCTATTAAACTGTACATTACAAATAATCAGAGCGATCAGGGAAATGATGGATATGAAATGTTTGAACATGTTTTTCTAGTCTTTCTAGAGTAGAAGCGATATTCAGAAAATACTTTTCTATAATTATTCTAGCTGCAAATTAACAATACAGAATACTAGTGGGTAGTAATTTATGTGGCTAAGCTCTAATATTTGTAAATAAGTGTATAGATAAAATGCCCTGATGTAATTTTAGCAAATTATATTAAGATAATCATTCACACCGAATAAATATCTACTAACCTGAACCAGAAAATAATCAACTAAATTAAAAATGTATAGCTATAAAGACAGCGGCCCAGTAGATGAGTGGTTAACGTGTCTGCCTCACAGTGGGGGACCTGGGTTTCAATCCAGGTCGGTCCACCTGTGTGGAGTTTGTATGTTCTCCCCAAACCTGTGTGGGTTTTCTCTGGGTACACCAGTTTCCTCCCACATTCTAAACACATGCATGGTAGGCTAATTGGACACTCTAAATTGCCCCTAGGTATGGGTGTGAGTATGCATGGTTGTCCGTCTCCTTGTGCCCTGCGATTGGCTGGCCACCGATTCACCTTGGCTCGAAGTCAGCTGGGATAGGCTCCAGCAATCCCTGTGACCCTAGTGAGGATAAAGCGGTCAGATAATGAGATGGATGGATGGCTGGATAACTTTATTCATCCCGTATTTGGGAAATTGAGATGTATGAGGACACTCCATCACGGTTGATGCTCTACAAAGGAATCAATATAGACCTTGTGTCAGTGAAATGAGCTTTATAGCATGGCCTCTTAACTTCTTGGATTAGATTGGATAACTTTATTCATCCCGTATACATATTGTGAGTGATTATGAGTGACTACAGGTGGTGACCACAAATGCTACAATGGGAAGATCAAAGGAGCTAAGCATGGATCTGAAAAAGTGAATCCTTGACTTGAACAAGGGAGCCATTTCAAAGCAGCTGCAGGTCCCAAGAGCAACAGTGCAAACAATTGTTTGTAAGTTTAAATGTAGTATTATGCTCTGTGGCTGTTTTGCTGCCAATGGAACTGGTGCTTCACAGAGAGTAAATGGGATTATGAAGGAGGATTACCTTCAAACTCTTCAAGATAACCCAAAGTCATCAGACCGCAGATTGGGCCTTGGGCGCAATTGGGCATGACCAGACATTTGGTCGCCGGTCTTTTGGTCGCCGGTCTTTTGGTCGCCGGTCTTTTGGTCGCCGGTCTTTTGGTCGCCGGTCTTTTGGTCGCCGGTCTTTTGGTCGCCGGTCTTTTGGTCGCCGGTCTTTTGGTCGCCGGTCTTTTGGTCGCCGGTCTTTTGGTCGCCGGTCTTTTGCTCGCCGGTCTTTTGGTCGCCGGTCTTTTGGTCGCCGGTCTTTTGGTCGCCGGTCTTTTGGTCGCCGGTGAAATGTACTTAGATATTAAACTCTCTCGTAGATATTAAGCTCTCTCTCATGAATCTAATTTTGAGAACTGGCTTCAACAGTATGCTCTATGTCACCATTTGACCGTCAACCAAAAGGGACTAAAAGACCGGCGACCAACAGACCGGCGACCAAATGTCCGAGCACCCAGTTGGATGTTCCAACAGGACAATGACTCCAAACACACATCAAAAGTGGTAATGGACTGGCCAAATCAGGCTAGAATTAAGGTTTTCGAATGGCCTTCCCAAAGTATGTATGTGTGTGTAAGTGTGTAGGTTTGTGTATGTGTGTGTATATGTACATATATCTGTGTATATATATTTATATACATAATTTACACAGAGGGCGGCCTGGTGGAACAAGTGGTTAGCGCGTCGGCCTCTCAACTCTGGAGTCCTGTGTCCAAATCCAGGTCAGTACCCTTGTGTGGAGTTTGCATGTTCTCTCCGGCCTGCGTAGGTTTCCTCTGGGTACTCCGATTTCCTCCCACATTCCAAAAACATGCATGGTAGGCTGATTGGACAGTCTGAATTGCCCCTAGGTACGAGTATGAGCATGAATGTCTCCTTGTGCCCTGCAATTGGCTAGCCACCAATTCAGGGTGTCCCCCACCTCTGGCCTGATTTCAGCAGGCTCCAGCACCCCCGTGACCCTAGTGAGGATAAAGCAGTTCAGAAAATGACATGGTGTGTGCCTAAATTTTTCAGGTGCAATTAATGTGCTATACTGTGCTTTATTCTAATGATGGCAATAGAAATGGAATTCAATTAAAATGGAAAGACTGGTCATACATGCGCAACTTTCAGTGCCATTGACTGTGCCAGAAGTCCAATTTATTTTGATTGGAAGGGGTAAAGGAATGTTTAGCTCCTTCCATCAAAATAGACTGGACGTCTAGCACCACCAATGGCAGTCAATAAGTTAATTAATTGCCCACTAAGGCTAAAAAAAATAAATAATTTATGTCTTTAGAAGTCAACTTACTCTCCTACATTTTCTTGTATTGCTGTTATAAATAAACCCTCTAATAAAATAAATATCCCATCCCATTTGAAATCACAAAGAAATATGTCACATTTGTTTTCATTATGTTACACTGAAATGTGCATCATAACAGTGGACTACTCAATTTTATGGCTACTATGGCGGAGCAAAAATAATTAGTAGTAGTATCGCACTTCTTGTTATACAATGCAGTATTAAACCTCCACAGATTATATAGCAAAATAATTGCCATAGTAAGAACAAATTCCTTCTTATTCTCAAACTATATTTTGATACATTTGTTCCTGGTTCCCATTGGACGGTCCAAATTTACCTGAGGCTGTTAAGTGTTCTCTATTTAAGGTTGTACTTTCTCAAAAGTGCCTGAATATGTACATCTAAGCAAGTAGCAGTATAGAAAGGTGCACAATTAGTGAGTGTATAAATCAATACAATTAACTGTATGAGATAGTAAATTACAAACACCTGCCCACACATATACAGTTAATATAAGCAAGTACACAGTGTGAATCAAAAAGTTTTTCCTAACATACAGAGAAAAACACATTTTCTGTACCTGCCATTGCAAACACATTGACCACTCAATTCTGAACACACTCAGGTCTTTGTCCCACGTCTTCTAACTCAACTTCAATGTCGCTTCCTTCAGCTTTGGACAAACTTTTCCATTGAGTGTCGGTCCTTCCAGAACATGTTTGCTCATGGATGAATACTTTCATTCATTCTCTTTTATGCTCACAATAGAACATGAAGCCTTACTGTGAGTTTACCTAATTATTTCTTTTAACATGAATTCTGAGCTCTGTTGGAAAACTTTCACCCAAAAAAAAGAGGGATTTGCCTATTGTCACCTCTCAATGGGCATCAATTTGCATGATAAGGACACACTGCTGCTCCTCATAGAAGGAAATTGAATGACTTCCTTACCTTCCTCATCCAGCGAACCCGTTGTCTTTGTCTAGGTCCTCCAAGTCCGCACGTCCAGCTGGAAGGTTGTCTCCTTCCCTGAGCACAGCGCTCTCCTTGTTCGGTCCTCCTCCTTCCAGCAGCTCACACTACATCTTTATTCCAGAGTGCTCACTTCATTCGCAGGATCCCAAAAATACAGCCGGCAGCTCAAACCGCTGCGAGACCACTTCTGTGAGACAGCCCCCCTCCACCTAACCTACCACTGTCCGCTCCTCCTCCAACAGCCTCCCTCCTTCAGTCTCCCAGGACGCCCTCTGAGTAAGAATCCCTTGCAGCTTGGACGTGACCGGCCTTACATGATAAGCTCCCTTCCCCGAGAGCCTTCCCGGTTGGCCCGGCGCCAGGTCAAAGAGGTTGAGAAGGTTAAAGGTAGCCCATGCCGCTCTCCTTCGGTCCCCTGCGGCAGTACCCACACTTCAGCAAACGCTCCATCCTTTTCCCCCTAGCCCCCCATCTCCTGCCACCATTCTGTCCTCTCCTCTCACCCCCTACCTTTGCTTTCTTACTGCAATGCAGCCGGCACCGTCCAAAAAGCCGCTGGACTGTTTGTTCGCACCTCTCTCCTTCCCTCAAAGCATCTTTTATGGCCTTATTTATTCTTCCCTCCCTCCTCGCCTCCCGTTCTCTGAGGCTTACTTGCAGACATGCTCCGGGTTACATGAAACAGATTGCCTCCACGCCTCACATGGGATCGATATCTGCCTCAAAAGAAAGAAATTCATTAAACAGTCTTCATTCAAGTCAAGGAATTAATACTGTAGAATGCAATTATCTTATATAGTGATGAAGAAGAAAGGGTCTGTAGTATAATAGTCAAACCCACTGTTTGGTTGACCATTCAAGTGGGGATGGAGCCTTGTCTTGGAATAAACCAATGGTGTGATTACCTTTGGAACACTTACCAGAGAATTCAATTAGACAAAAGGAGAAAAGAGTAACCAAAATAACAAGTCATTTCAGAACTGAGGTACAATTTAGCTCCAGTTATTGAAAAATAAGACTTGAAATCATAAATACCGTATTTTCCGGACCATAAGTTGCACTGTTTATCATAGATGGACTGCCCCAGCGAGTATTTCAAGAGCAACTTATATACGTTTTTTTTTCTATAACCACTGACAGCCTGTTATGTTCTTTTTAGGGCGCTACAGTTATCTAAAGTAATTGTTATGTTAACAGGTGCCTATTTACCCAGTTGTTCTCTACTTTACAATAATTACTTAAACCAATTGTTTTTGGTTTTTGATCAAATAAAAAAATGCTCTCCCAAAATACACTGAGTCAATATATTTTGTCCTTCACATTGTGTATATTTAGCTAGTGTGACTTAAACTCAGGGGCAATTTATAGTACAAAAATATTGTAATAATCTATTTTTTAAAGGCTAGATTATTCATTCATTCATTTTATGAACCGCTTTATCCTCACTCGGGCCGCAGAGGGTGCTTGTCTCCTTGTGCCCTGTGATTGGCTGGCCACCGATTCAGGGTCTTACCTGCCTGGTGAATGTAGTTAGCTGGGATTGGCTCCAGCTCCCACCCACTCCGACCCTTGTGAGGATAAGCAGTTCAGGAAATGAATAAATAAATTAATTTGATAAATAATACAATTGTGACCACTGTTCCAAGAGAAAAGAAAAAAATCTATTTTACCCAAAGTTTTTATTTTTATTCATTCATCCTCACAAGGGTTTTGGGGGTTGCTGGACTCTATCCCAGCTGAAGTCAGGAAAATGGCAGACTACACTCCAGATTGGTCGCCAGTCAGCAGTATGACACACAGAGAGACAGATAACCATTTGCATGCACAATGATACCGCCACTGAGCAGGAATTGATCCCACGCTTGTCCACACCAAAGTCAGGTGAGTAAACCACTATACCATAAGGTGGTCCTAACCCAGGGGTGGGTAAACTTTTCAGCCCGGGGGCCACATTGACTTTAAAAAGTTGACAGACGGGCCGAGTTAGCACAAAATACTATACATATAAAAAACTGCATCCGTTAACAGTACATATGAAACATAAACAGAAAAAAAGGACTAAAGTATCAACATACTCATCACTCATCATTAAAGTAAAAAATATAAAGTATAAAGTAAAGTAAAAAGGAATGTATTAAGAAATATTAAAATGTAATTTAAAAAAAGATAGAGGGGCTGTAAAAAACACAAAAAACTAATAAGAGTGGACAGAACTACTGCCACTGGCTTCCGCGTGGCGGCGCCATCTTGGATTTTTTTTTTTTTTGGACAACGTCGGCGGGCCGGATTAAAACGCCTAATGGGCCGTATATGGCCCTCGCGCGGGTTGTATTTTGCCCATGTCTGTCCTAACCCAAAAAAATGGCATTTGAATTTCATTTCAGATATTAATTTATCGTCTATGCCGTTTAGTCCCCTGAAGGTCTTGGGCTATGCTGTAGCCTATTCTACCTCGGCGGACACCCTAACATTGGTGAGGAGATCTTGTGGGTGACAGGTTTCTTGCTTTACACATGAAAATCCTGCAAATGGATAGTTTTTTTTTCCCCCCACATCCTTTGAATTCAGATGTTGTATTTTTGATTTATTTAAACACGCTCCCAATTTGTGTCATGGCATTTGAAAGTGCTTTTCTTCCAGCATCTACTTATTTATCCCCACTGAAGGTAAACATTGGAGCATGTGCTGAAATAAGTTCAGCAAATGTACTATTTCCAGACCCCCCCCTCCACAGTCAACATTTTTAGGCACTTTTAGACTTTTCATGACTTGAATTACTCCAACAAAGAACGTGTATCTAGAGTAAGACGTCAGAGCAGAGTAATGGCTAAATGTAATATAGTTTTCAACGGTATGCCATAAACGTTCAGTGTGCCATAATGTGGTTTAATTTTGTATTAGGTGTTGTTTTCCCATTTTGGGGCCACGGTGGACGAGTGTCTGCCTCACCATTCTGAGATTGAGTGTTCACTCCTTGGCGGGTTTAGACCACCCACTGAGAAGTTTTTATCTTCTCCCCATGCCATGTCTTTTTAATTGGTGATAGATATTTGATCTGACAAATGTGTCATTTTAACTGCTGGGGGGGGGGGGGGGGTGGAGTCAATTTGAAAGATTTTTGTTCTGATATCTAAATGATGTTTAAAACAAAACTGCGGAAAAAGGATGAATTAGAAATAAAAGTATTTCTGGGGGCTCTTTTTAGTCTGTTGAACAAATGAAAATTTTGCAAGGACTCACTGAGGCAATTATACTTCAGAAGTTGCAGGTTTGACGTGTACTATATATGAGGTGCACTGACTTAAAAATGCATATTTGGATAGTTTGACAGCTCAATTGAAAGGTGACTCAGTGCCTGCAATGATCACTTGACATTTGTCTAAAAGCAACATAATACATAATACCTAAAATGGTTATTTAAGCAGTACATGTTCTGTGCAGTTTAGAATTTGTTAAAAGATAGTGGGTTACTTAAGAACATAAGTGTTCGCTTGATTTTAAATAAGAACATATCCGGAAATAACTATTTTCCATCGGCTGTGATACAGCTCCCGTCATCTTAGGCAGCATAAATGTTTTGATTCATGCGTAAATTGTGAAAAGGGGCAATGATGGTCTAATTTCCATTTATGGCTATAGATCAAAACTGTCAAGAATATACTAACATATAAAACCGTCCATTTTTCGTTATCAAAACTCCTAATCCTCATGAGGGCTGTGGGGGTACAGGAGGGCATCCCAGCTCACTCTGGGCAGACTACGAAGAAAAATGCTCTATGAATGCTGGTTGTCTGTATCAGCGGCGGCCCGTCAATTTCGAAGCAATACCTCCAATTCTAGATCTGAATAGATCCAACGCTATAAAAATATTTTATGGATATAAAACCTTCACTGCAGCTACAGCTGCAACACACAAAACAATCATCAATAATAACCTCATACAATTGAAATATTATTGAAGAATAATATAAAAATATTTTTTACCTGGACACGATATCCAACCTCCTTTCTTTCCTCCTTTTCTATCGCCAACGAATCAAATGCTCTATGTCGAGCCTATCCTGTCGTTTTTCTGGCAAATGTTTTTATTCCATATAGTGCTGAAAATGTTTGTTCCCGGTTGTCACAGGCTTGCTTGCTTTGGAGTTGTCTGACCTTTCTTAATGATGTCCAGCTTTTCTTGGTCTTGAAAATGGCTTTGACAGTATATCTGCAAACAAATCAATTTTTTCTCCTCCTTCAGACATTGCGGGTTGACAAAACCACAATTAAATCAACACAATATATTTGCTTGTGCAGCTCGCTCCAGATACAGTTTGACAGCTCTGGCTAGCTCACTCTATCACTAGCCAATCGTAGTTGGTGAAGGCGATGAGGTATCCCTACGCCTGCGAGAAGGTATTGGTGTCGCCAACTCAAAATCTGTTTGGTTAAAGCAACAGTTTTATTGATGCTTGTTTTATGCAGCAGAGCCTTCAGAACCGATTGTGAAGGCCTCAAGGCAGATTTCTGACCCTGGCAACAAATATCTGAAATATGATTGGTTAGATGCTTAAATATGAAAACAGACATCTGGAAGGAGTGCAACCAGGGCAAAAGCAATGTAAGGCCACTGACAGACAATTTTGAATTATTTAACAAGTATTCATGGACAAAACATAATTAACATCAGTCTGTGATTCAGACATTTTTTAGACCAGCAGAGAAGGCCTTGCAGGCCCTGACGGTCCACCACTGGTCTGTACGTATTCATTTTTAGGTTCTTAGATCTATATCTACGCTAAAAGATGCTTAAACATCATCTTCATTATGTAAAAAATGAATAGGTTTCTGAAGTAGTAGTATTACATTATGATACTATTTAACAAATCACAATTGGAAACCTTAACACATTAAACAATGTTTTTTTTGTAAGTGTTGTCCTATAAATATATATGCGTATGAAACGCAATCTTGAAATCTGCTATTGACCATTGATGAAAAAGCAGAGTATTGTCAGTCATGAGCAAGTAGCACAACTTTTAGTAAACGGTGAATTTAGGATTAGATTTACCGTATTTCATCTCAGCCATGGCAGTAGTCTATGAGAAATCTCAACAGCAGATTTCATGAATGAATTTGTACAGGTCGACTATATAAGTGTTATCCAATAACAACAACAAAATAAAATTCCAGCATTGTCCCTTAAAAAAAGCACATTTTCAGAATAAAATGCTTTTCTTTTATCACTCTTGACTTAATCAGATTGTTAAAAAGTGTTTTTTTCTTTACCCTTTACATCCAGATTCTCAGACTTTGAAGTCACAAATTCAGAGAACACTAAAAAAACACAATAAACAAATCTTTGACTTGGTTCACTGATACTTTTGGATAAGCCTAAATCTGCCAAACCAATGAAAGAGGCTGCAGTTGTAAAGGGTCTCATGCCAAAGCAATACCTTGACTTACTAAGAAGAATATCCATGGAAACAAGGCTTAAGCTTGCCATGTTTGCCCTCTGAGGGGGAGGAGGGGAGGTCAACATGCTTCATACACTGCTGGATGGAGAAGAGGGATGATGGACAAAAGAAGGAATTCCTCATGAGTTACAACCTTTTTTGAAACAAAAAGTCATTTGGTTGCATATATTTATGCTCAACACACACAAACCAAAAACCGTTCACTCCCATCTCTTTAAAAATACAAGGACAAATACAATAAGCCAAATTATTTCAAATGAATAGTTTCTACAGGTATTTATTTAACCCTTTCATTCATCTTATTTAACTCACCGGTTACCATAGACATTGCAAGACATCCATTTTGACTTTTCTTCCCAGGAAAAAATAGATTGGACGCCTCACTCCATCAATGGCTAACCTTCACTGGGTAAATGAATTTGACGTTTATTGTCATCAATGACATACAATTAGTTAAGTACAGTAGTCTGTAGTATGAAAAAATCTCTTTATTCAAATATAACACACCCATTTTATGTGACAAAAATATATTTTTCCCACCTCATACCAAGGATTGCACAGGTATTTGCAACTGGCATGTGGTGATCACATGTTGCCATGACAAAACATTGATTCACAAAATATGGTACTGAAACATAGTAAAACAAACTACCAGTATGAACATAATTCTCAAATAAAATTTACAATTTTAAATCCTTAGACAATAGACAAGTGTTCAAATACTTATTTGCAGCTGTCTCACACAAATAAATTGTTTAAAAACAACAAAATTGTAAATTGTGGATTTTACTTTTTAGATGATCTCTCTCGCAGTGGACATGCACCCCGATGAAAATTTCAAAGCTCTCCATGATTTATGAGTAGGTGAACTTGGAATATAGCAGGGTGTTAAAATGCTTAATTAACTACCTGTATTAGAAATATCCAACCTAATAGTTTTCATGGAAAATAGGGATCATTACAAAATTATGCTACTTTTTTAGTCTTTACATACTCTAAAATCCATGATGAATACTCAAATGTCCCCCAAAACATTCACATTAACCTTGCAAGGCATGATTAGTAACACAATGTACAGTTCAAACTACAGTGGTACCTCGACATAAGAGCACCCCGACATACGAGCATTTCGAGATACGAGTAAAATTTCGAGCAAATAATTATCTCTAGACACGAGACAAATTTAGACATACAAGAAAGTCAGGTGTGTCAGGCCTCAGATTAGGCTGGTGGCTGGTTATGCCTGTCACCCAATCACAGGCCCAGCCCCTAATGAGTGGAGTGATTGATTGATTGATTAGCCTCTCTGGTACTAAATTCTGGGGGCCAAGCTTCTTTTTGTTCTGTATTGTATTGTATGTCGGAGTGATAAATGAGTGGAGTAATGCCAGGTGCAAGCCATCAGCCAAGAAGCAGTATTTAAGGCCACCAGGAACCTGACCATGCTGCTGTATCGTTTTATCAGTTCACTGTTAGGTACCCTCTCACATTTTCACATTGCTTGCTTTGTTGTTCAACAATCTCTTTTTGCTCTCAGGATTTCGACCACGCTAAGCCCCATGGCCAAGGACAACAGACCAAGGATAACGAAACAAGGACCAAAGGAACAAGCATCAATGGAACAAGGACAACGGACGACAGATCAACAGACAATGACCACGCTTCCGACCCGGTCTCCTCCACACCGACGCTACGGGAAACACGACCATCCTGCACAGCCAACTACCCACCAGCGATATCCCCATGTGTGCTCGCCAGCTACGTGGACAAGCCCAAAAAGATTTGGAAAAGAACTAAGCCCCTCACCCCCGCCTGCTTTGGGGTCCATACCCCGTTCATAACAGCACGATCCAGCCATCATGGACCCCGCGGGCGCACACAGAGCCCCCACCGACCCACCTGCGCAAATACTGGACCAGCACACCCGAGCTATAGAGTTCCTCTTGGCTGAAAAGTCGAGCATGGCTCAGACCCTAAAAGCCATACAGGAGTAACTCACGCCTTTGCCGCACTCGCCGAGTGCTGGCCTAGGCGAGCACGGAATTGGAACAGGGCTCCCACATTTGTACCTCATACGAATTGTTTACCCTATGAATTGTTTAAGATTTTCGACCACCTGGTGGGCGGCCGGGAGGCAGGCGGGCGTTTAAGAGCTCTGAGACAGGTCATCCGGAGCGTCGCAAAGTATTCGGTGGACTTCCGCATTCTGGCCGCCGAAAGTGGCGTTAATGACTGTGCCCCCCAGGACGCATTCATGGCCTTAACAGATCGATCCGACCAAATGGACCCAGCGGGACGGCACCCACACTCGTGCCGACGCGCTCGTCGACGCCAGCCGTCCTGGTGTTTGTAGATTTTTGGGGGGGTTTGTACGGGGAATCATAATCATTTATGAGGGCAGTTATCGACAGAGGTTGACAGGTATGAGTTCAATATGGACACGCCGTGGGGGAGGCACATCAGGCACGTATTTGCAGCACAGGAATCTCGGCTAAGAGGAAAGTCTGATCCTCCATTCACTCCTAACCCTTGCCCCCGGTGCCACCGCAGAGGAGAGACCCGCCTGACATATCGGCAGTGCCCGAGTGCTATCAGGACCTGTCACAGGTGTTTAGCGAGGACCAAGCTTCGGCGCTCCACCCACATTGCTCTTATGACTGCTATCGACTTATTGCCTGGTGCTTCTCTTCCTAGGCGCCGGATTTATAACATCTTCAGGCCGGAGCGGAAGGCACTGGATGACTACATCTCCGGGGCGCTGGGGTCTGGACAGATTCGCTCCTTTTTTTTTTTGTTGACAAGAAGGATGGCTCGCTGGGCCCCTGTATCGATTACGACGCTCTAAATGAGATCACTGTTAAGAACAATTACCCTGTGCCACTCATTGACTCTGCCTTTACCCCACTACACGGCTCTTGCATTTTTACGAAGTTGGACCTCCGAAATGCTTACCATCTGGTCCGGGAGGGGGACGAATGGAAGACTGCCTTCTCCACCCCCCAGGGCCACTTTGAATACCTGGTAATGCCTTTTGGTCTCCGCAATCCCCTGGGAGTGTTCCAGTCTCTGGTCAATGACGTCCTGCGGGATATGCTCGACCGATTTGTATTTGTCTATTTGGATTACATCTTGATTTTTTCACACAGCCTGGACGAGCATGTGCGCCTAGTGTTGCAACGCCTCCTGAAGAACCACGTTTTTGCCAAAGCTGAGAAGTGTGAGTTTCACGTCTCAGAGACCACCTTTCTGGGGTCCGTAGTGCCCGCCGGGGAGATTGCCTATGGATACCAGTAAGGTGGAGGCTGTGACTCAGTGGCCCAGGCCAAAGGGGAGAAGGGAGCTGCAAAGGTTTTTGGGGTTCGCAGACTTCTATAGACGTTTCATAAGAAACTATAGCCGTGTCGCCGCCCCTCTCACAGCGCTAACATCCACTAAACCCCCTTTCTGTTGGTCGGACGCGGTGGAGACGGCATTTTGTGACCTGAAGTCCAATTTTACCCCCGCTCACATCCTCTCCCACTCTGATCCCAAGTTGCAGTTCCAGGTTGAGGTCGACGCCTCAGAAAGACGCACCCCTGCGCCTTCTTTTCCCGAAGATTGTCCCCAGCCGAACGCAACTATGGTATTGGGGATAGGGAACTACTTGCAGTAAAGTTGGTTTTGGAGGAATGGAGACAACACCTGGAAGGGGCTAGCCTACCATTAATGGTTCTGACGGATCATAAAAACCTGGAATACCTCAGATCGGCCCGGAGGTTGAAACCCTCACCAGGCCAGGTGGACTATGTTTTTTAGTAGGTTTGATTTCACACTGACTTATAACCCGGGTTCCAGGAACGGGAAGTTAGATGCCCTGCCCCACGTTTTTCAGTCCCCGGACTACCTCCCTCCTGCATGGTGGCAAGTATGGGGATGGGGTTGGAGGCTGAGGTGTTGAGGGCCCAGGATCTGGAGCCGGACCCAAGGAGAGGTACGCAAAAAGATTTATTTGTTCCCACCCCAATGCGGTCCAAGATATTGGAATGGGCCCACACCTCCCGTCTGACTTGCCACCCGGGGGTTGCCCGCACACAGGCGGTGTTGCACCAACATTTTTGGTGAACGACGTTGAGGGCAGACATGAAATCTTTCGCACCTGCCTGCCAAGTGTGTGAACGCGATAAATCCTCTAACAAGCCAAGCTCCGGTCTTCTCCTCCCATTTCAGATTCCTAGCCGTCCCTGGTGCCATATTGCAGTTGATTTTGTTACAGGCCTTCCCAAGTCCCTGGGCACCCAGGGCAACACCATCATACTCACTGTCGTTGATCGTTTTTTCAAGGCAGCCCACTTCATTCCCATCCGAAAACTACCCTCAGCCCTGGAGACCACCTCCCTCCTCATACAACGTCTTCTGCCTACATGGAATTCCGACCGACATGGTCTCCGACCTGGGGCCACAATTCACGTCACACGTCTGGTCTGCTTTCTGTTCTGCCCTAAAGATCACCGCTAGCCTCTCCTCGGGATATCACCCTCAATCAAATGGTCAACATGAATGGACGAACCAACAGTTGGAGGCGGCGAATCGCTGCGCCACCTATGCCGATCCGACCACCTGGAGCGAACATCTGACCTGGATCGAGTATGTCCACAACTCCCACCCGAACGTCTCCTCTAATCTGTCCCCTTTCATGTGCTCCCTAGGCTACCAACCCCCTTGTTTCCTTCCCTGGAGGCGGAGATTGCCATGCCCTCCGTCCAGGCGCACCTGACCAGATGTGGCCGTATCTGGGAGAAGGCCGCGCCGCGCTTCAGCGCGCTTCCAACCGTGCCCAAAGGCAGGCCAACTGCCGTCGTGCCCCCGCACCGAACTACGTCGTGGGTCAGGAGGTATGGCTGTCCACCCGCGATCTTCCCCTGAAGACTGAGTCCCGGAAGCTGTTTACCCGCTTCGTGGGCCCGTACAAGATTGAACGGATAATCAACCCCTGCGCTGTGCGCTTCAAGCTCCCGCCGCCCCTCCGCATCCATCCCACCTTCCACGTTTCTCAGATCAAGCCAGTCACCCCTATTGGGAGGACATTTGTGCGCATCATATTCGTAATATTTTGAAGGGAATACAATAGCAAACAGCTCATCGATAGTGAAAGTCAGGGTGGAGGCGGGGCAAATATTAGAGTCAACCCGGCCGGGAGAAGAAAGGTATCAAACTTTAATAAAAAATTAGAATTAGGTTCAGAGTAAGGTTAGATTAAATTTATTTTTGAGTGTGTCTGCATTGTAACCCAAATTCATCCAAATTTGTTTGTTATGAAACGAGCGTGTGGCCGTGCAAAAAGCACCCCCCTCCGGGTCCTTCTCTGTCTGTCTCTCTTTTACTCCCCCTTCTAAATCCGTATTATTTTAGTACTATTAAACACATTTTAGTAATATTAAACCACTAGTTATGTGTTACTTTGTTAACAGATGGTGAATTAGAAGAGATATATATTTTCCAATCCAATATCCTTTTTTTGTGTTTTTTGAGATGGTTGGAATGAATTAATTTATTTTTTAATTCATTTCAATAGGAAACGTAAGTTCGAGTTACATCATAACTGTTGCAAGAATATCAACATATCTCAAGGTACCACTGTAAAATGAAATATGCTGACATTGTCAAATTGCTAATATGTAATTAGCAGTACATTGTGTTACTAATCATGCCTAGCAAGGTTAATCTGAATGTTTATTTCTAATTTGATTATTTATTTTACCCCCAAAAACTACAAATGCTGTTATGCTCAGTTTTTCAGTACAATACCTTAATTGCAAAAATGCTGGAGAAAAAAAAGTACGTACAAACCTAAGTATTATGGTAGAACAACTATCTTCTTCTCTAACTTTTGCTTAGGGAAGAGTAGGCTTCGCATAACATCATCAAGCTCCTCCAGGGCCAGCTGGGCATGAAGTACAGCAACTTCATCTGAGTCAGACCGAACCACCCACTTGAGAGCTCTATACAAGTCCAAGAGAACATCACGGAGAACCTGAAAGGAACCACAGAAGAATGATGTTGAAGTGCCGCTGCAATTTGTTTTTTTCCACACACAATGGGACACAGTAATCCTAAATGACCCTTGACTTTCCACAAGACCATCACCACCTGGCTTACCCTTGTGATGTGTTGGGAGTCTGTTCCCATGTCACTGGGTATCATTAAGCAGTGTACAGCTGGTGCACAGGCGCAGATGTTCAATAATGACAAAGCCTGGTTTAAGATCAAACCAAAAGCTGTAATTGAACCACTCATCACATTTCTAATTTGGCGATGGTTGGGATTTTTGAGAATTACCTTTCAGTCATTTCTATGTGAACAAATGAGTGGACAGCTGGAATGCTATATTTTGTAATGTCAGGTTATGTGTAATTTGTGTGGTTGTATGTACAGTATGTCTTTTAAAGCACTACTACTTTTAATGTTTTGAGTGCATCATTCAGTGAATTGGCTATATGAAGAGATATCCAGTTGAGTTTGACAGTAAATCCTCCTCTGATTTGTTGTTTGCTATCAAATAGTCTCCATAATCACCATGAAATTAAGAACTATTTACTGTGCAATTTTTCTTCAATTTTTGGAATTTATGCTTACGAGTAGGTAATCTATGCACTTCCTAACCTAATAACTGAGCACGTGCTGAGTAATAGATTAATATAGCCAGCTAGCTGGGTATAAAGATGCTATGCTCTTGCAGAAGCTGGTAAAGCGATCTCTACTTTTGGATTAAAGTGGCGCCCGCCATTCTCTTCTTTGGTGCAGAGTTGAGTAACATTTTCCTGTCTTCCGCTTGTGTTTTACCACAATTTTTCACATTTTAATGAAGATTTTTGATTTGGATAGTTATAAAAAAAACGTGATGTACTGAAGCTGGGAAGTGGACAGTATGTATATAACTGGCTAGATACATCAATCAATTACATTCCTATTGACAAAAAAAATGTATTGCTGACAATTTAACAACAACATGACTAGTGTGGTAAATTGTTGATAGACCAGTAATAGCAGGAGGTATTTTGCAATTAGAAGCAATCAACCAACTAACAGTAAGAGCAGATTGAACGGTGACTGAGGAGGCAGGGGAAGTAATGATAAAGGATAATGAAGGTCAAAAAGATAGAGTAAATAAATATGTGAATGAAAAGTAGGAGAGAAAAGTTAGATTAAAATAGTTGATGAAAAAAATGTTTAGTACAGTAAGAAGTGAAGGTAAGCATAGGGAAATACAAGTCAGGTATTCAAATAAATATTACAACTCTGAATATATAAACGTTATCCAACAGAATCGGATTAATTTGACTAAGTGTAGTACAATTGCAGAAAAGAAAGACAGAATCCACCTGCCAATAGTGACCCCCTGAACAGCTCAACACATTTTTGCGACAGTGGTAACAGTATCACTTCCCGAAAATGGTTGACAAAGGTTTTAAAGTCTCTAAATGCAACAATCTAATGTATCAAGAAAAAAACAACTTTTCTAGGGGAACTAAGTGTCATATTTGCGAATTTCCATCATATCAGAAACCAAGAACACATCGAGCCATTCCAAACCTGCTACTGTAAAGAAATGATGTCTGGTTCGACTAATTTGAAGGCCAAGCTTCACTTGATGATAGACGCGGAACAACTTTGGGTATAGATAATTGTAAATTTCAAACAAAGATTAGCTTTGGCCTCGGAAGTGGCAACATCTCCCTACACAAAGTTTTTATCATCCAGATGCATTCCTAAAAGTACAAACAGGGGAACATTACAGCTTCATCAATAGATTAAAACATGAAACTTATTTGCCAATCTCTGTTACACTGCATGTAACCTATTTTTAATTTTTTTGTGAGTCATATTTTAGATTTTCTACAAAATGTATCATCTGCTTCAAAGAGTTTGGGCTTCGTTGTAACAATTTTAATTGTAACTCCTACATTTTTTGTTTATTGTAACATTGAGTGATTGTCTATCGTGAATTAAAGACTTTGATTTCAGATGAACATTTGGAAGGTTACTGAAAGCTCAAAAATTGTCAAAACAAAAGTTAGCCACTCTTATCACCACAGTCCCACATTCCCAAAACATTGTCACGTTCCCATTGCAAAAAGTCCATTCACAGGCATACCCAGACAGAACCTAATCTTGAAGAAAATGCCAATAACATAACAGCAGAAATGCAAGTCGGCTTTACTTGGGTCTTTCTTTATATTCGTCAATCACCACAATGATCATCACTTTTAAGATACTACTTTAGGGTCATTTTCAAGTTTGACCTCGAGTGTGAGGCATGGGAACAAGTTTTCTACAATCACCCTGGTTACTCATGCCCATTTGGTACAATAAATGAAGTTTTGTGTTTGAAGTTGCTTGATATGTCAAAGATATTGCGAGAAATGTGAGGCCACGGATATTCATACCATTACAATAGAGATGGTGCACTCTCCAGGAAGTCCTGAGCACACTGACACAAATTGCACACCGTACCAATTTAGTTAAAAGAGGACATGTTTTTTTTTTTTTTTTTAAGTTTTAGTGTAATACATTAAAGCCTTCTCACACGAGCTTAATGCGTTCCAGATTGTAAAATTCAACAACTATAAGGGTGCGGCTCATACGCTGGGCGGCTTATATGCGAGTAAATACGGTAAATGGCTGTGTATTTTTGTACCTGAGTCGTTTTGTCACTAAGGCCCCGGATCGTCAAGGTAATAACATGGACAGCAGCTCTCCTCACCTCTGCTTCCTTCTCTGTCTTAATCACAGAAGTGAGACAGGAACACAGCTGCACAACAGAAAAATTAGACTTTACTGCAGTGAATTTTCCCAAATATCCTTCTAAAACAACAGTGCTACATGGACACAAAAAATGTTTGTATCATATAATAGGCATTTTAATAGCAAAAATGTTAAATTGTCTCCCTCTGTCTCAAATAGGACGCAACAGTCCCTTTCTTTCCACTCACCTCTTGAGTCAGTGGACCCAAAGCATAGTTCAGTCTCTGGCACAACTCTCCCAGATTAGACAGACTGCTGGCACGGACGCTTTGGTCTGGGTCTCTGGTGCCTCTCAGGAACACAGATACCAAGGGTCGACCTAGGTGGGGTGCCAGGTCCCCTGCAGGAGGAAAATATAATACTGCCACAAACAGCAATGGATATTGCTAGCAAAGGTATGATGGATGAGCTTCTAAGTAAATCGGTAGGACAAATGAAATTTTTAATGTATAGTCATTCAAATGTAGGGTAGTAGAATGATAAAACAATAGTAGATTAATAACCAATAAACTTGCAGGTTTAAAAAAGAAATGGGAATATGATGTGCTGTAGCTTTACCATCTGCAAAGAAAACCAAGGAGGACTTTCCCTATCATAACAGACATCCTTAAACCTAAATTTTATAAGAAATATATTCCGTATTTTCACGACTACAAGGCGCACTTGAGTCTTAAATTTTCTCCTAAATAGACAGGACGTCTTATAATCCAGTGCGCTTTATATATGGACAAATGCTAAAATTGTTATCACGATAAAATAAAATAACAGAAATAGCACTTGTTACTGACACTGCGGCCTAAAATGCGATGCGCCGTATATTCATGAAAATACGGTACATATTTGTAATTTATGTATCTATACAACCATTAAACACCAGAGTTTTCACAGGATCAAAGACAACATACCTTGATCGATATCAGCCAATGGAAAAATAACGTACACGCACACACCGACATACACACTATGAAAATATGGGTAATAATGTTATTAAGCTCACCCATAGCCCTACTTGCCCTCATTAGGACTTCTCCCATTTTAAGGCGAAATTCCAAGGCGTGGTCCTTTTTTGATGTAGAGAGTGAAGGGCCATGCTGAAAGTTTTTTAGGAGCCTCTCCAGGATTCTTGCAGGATAGGCATCAGCCAATGAAGCAAGTCCTACATTAGTATACATTATGAGTCCTCATGTCAGGAATTTCTGATATTTAGCATTACCTATTATTATGTTGCATGTTGTGCAGTATAAACAAATATTTCATTTACACCTAGGCATTTAAAGTAAATTACCTTGAATAGCTGACAGATAGACAAAAGAGTCCTCATGTTCAAGGTTCTCCAGGAAAAGCTAGGGCAAAAAAGTGATATTACATGTTATACACTCAAGAATGCATACAATTGTATTTTATCTTACTGCAAACCAGACATCAAAGATCAAAACTGTTATAAATGTATTAAATCAACAGCACTATCAAATAGAATAATTCAAAATGCACTCTAGTTAGGTTATGGTACTGAAAATCATAAAACGATACAAGAAAAATCAATAGTTAAAGGTTCGAGCGCTGGGCTAGATGATGAATGGCTGTCCAGTTTGACAGTGTTGATCGATTAAATAGAATAATAAAGCAGTTGTTTTTTTTTAGGATTCAGCCAAACTAACAAGTCCCAAGGTGATAACCATGGTTGTCCCTGGAGGAGCTAGCTCCATTCATTATAAACTTCTAATGACAGAAGATCCTCCCAAAGCCTTCATTACCAACAGTTTCCCTAAAACAGGACTGTTACCGAGCTATTGAAATGAAAAATTAACAAAAAAAAAACAACTTACAATTAGGACTTTCTCTTGAGCTTGAACAGTTTCTTGGTCTCTGGATTGCAGCATTTGGGTCAAGGTCCTCAGGGCCATTGCTCTGGTTGGCACATCAATGTCACAGGCCTCGTTCAGACAATCAGAAAAGGACTTGGGGGGACTTAAATTTTCACCTCCCTTACAGCCCCAAGAGGAAGTTGGTTGTTTGATGTGTGATTGTTGAAATTTGTTGCTGACTGATGATGCAGGACAAGTATTCCATTCCTTTATTGCAGTCTTGTGTCTTTTTTCTGAAGCGCGATTGTGGCTCTTATTGTCTCTCAAGCCTGCCGAAGCACTGGTAGCAATGTCTTCTGGACGGTAGCCACCACGGGTAGCAATGACCGCTCTTAAATTAGAGGCCAGCTCTTGGATGAACACATCTGGGTGTTTCTCAGAGAGTGTCTCTAGTGGCTGAAGGAGCCTTGACAAAGTGGAGTAAACGTTGGCAGTGAGCTGTGAAATTGTAGAAAATTTTAAAAGGTGTTTAAGGAAGTTAAGGTCACTTATTGCATAGTATAAGAGAATTGCCTTTTTAAGGTGTATTAATGCACATCATTACATTTGTTTAACCATGAGTATTTGTAGTAGAGAAAGAATAATCACTGTTCAATCAATGTTACTAATTATCAATACAAATGATGTACTATGCAAGACCCAAATAATACAATAGAAATATCCTTAAGTCATGTTAATAGTCAATATAATATATGTTAGGGTGAGCTTTGTATCCACTGTGGTAAAAAACAAAGTCAAAATAAAGTAACCCAAATCACCAATGCCTAATTAATACTTTTACCATAAACATTCAACTTAATGAAAATACTACATTTTAAAGGCTCAAGTATTATCTTTGACTGACTGCAGCCCATGTGTAATATGATAGATTGCTCACAGAAATGTGTACCTGAGGTCCAGAGAGAAGAGTTGCGACCAGGCCCATGCCCATACTCAGTGTTTGGCTTTCGATTGGGTTTTCAATAACACTATTAGTCATATCCAAACCAATGCATGCCCTCTGAAGCAGCGTGTCAATAAATTCGACCACCTGGAGAGGAAATAAAGCAATTACTACTTAACAAGGGCTAAGAAAAACAAATAATGATGGAAAAATCTATCTAAAATCATGAAAATAAATAGTCAAAGGTCAGGGGGATAGAAAAGTTTGTAAAACGATGTCATATCAATATACGAGTGCATGACTTAATATTCAAGCCAATGTCTGCCAGTCTTACTTACCTTGCCAGGTATATGTATATATTAGTTTTACTTGACAAGTACAGTATCTATTGTTCTACGCTATAATAGCATTTCCTTTAGTCTGCCTCAACTGAACCCAGGTCATTTTTTTTCAACAGCATGACTCAACGTGATCTGCTTTTCTTACCCAACATGAGAGCATTACAGATTTGAGAAATATGCAGGAAAGTGAGCTACCCACTTAGGATGAGAACTAAGGACATAACCTTAAAGCACAGATATAAATTGTATGTTTTACAGAGACTGCCTAACCCCCAAACACAAAGATGGTGGTCATTTGAATAAATGTCTAATAAAAATGGATATTTACCTAAAAGTTACGATTTTAAAAAAGTCATGCAGACAAGTCCTGTGGCATGATCTCCCATAAAATTTGTGACATGAAGAAGCCTTGCCGAAGTCCAAACCCCCCACTGAAAACGGCTCCGTCTTACTGGCGGCTAGGTGACACTGGTCATACAGGGACGTAACCCCACATACTACATACCCCTCAAAAGACTCCCCGGGGAAAACAGTCAAATGTCTTCTCCAAGTCCACAAACCACATGTAGACTGATTGGGCAAACTCCCATGACCCCCCTCAACAACCTCGCTGGGGGAAATAGAGCTGGTCCACTATTCTACGGCCCGGACAAAAACTACATTGCTCTTCCTGAATCCCAGATTCGACTTCCCAGCGGACCCTCCTCTTCAGTACTGCGGAATAGACACGAGAATATCGACATACGAGCTCAGTCCCGGAACGAATTAAGATCGTAACTCGAGGTACCACTGTAGTTTCTGGAGCAAGATTGTTCAAAGGTAATGAGAGGTATCCTCAAAGTCAACAAGTGAAAAGCAAATTCTACACAAACCTGTATGTTTCTTCTCAGTAACACATTATGCTGAAGAGACTCCAGCATTATGGCCAACACCTGAAGCAAAGCCAATGTGTGGCTTTGTCTTTCTATATGACCCTGTTGTTGGAGCTCCAGCTCAAGAAGTGTCATAGCAGATATGTCTAAATGCTGCCCAATTTCTTCCTCTTCTTCTGCTGCTACCACTGTCCAACTGGTTAGCTCCTGCACAAATTACAAAGAAACACATTTAAAAAAAAAAGATTAAAAAAATTAAATTAACTATTTGCTGACCCCCAATATGCGTGTTGTGAAATGAAGGAACACAATACAACCCGCATGTTTGGCTCAGTTTTCTGGGTGCCCTGGGATCAATTACTGCTTATGGACGAGAGAGCATTAAGCAAAAAGTTTTCCTTTAAAAAACAAAAACGGCACAGTAATACCTTGCTTGACATACGAGTGTCCCAACAGGAGAAATTTGAGATACGAGGAAAATTTTGAGCGAGTGGACACGGGTTCATTTGTATTTCGTTCGTTTCTATGGGAAAATGGTTTTGAAATACGAGTAAATTGACATACTCGATCCCAAAACACATTCAGTTCGTATCTCAAGGTATTACTGTAAAAGCATACCAAAGCCTACCCTTATGGAAACAGCAAGCTAGCTACAATTTCTGATAGTTTGCAGCAGCATGCAATAAAGAGAATTAGTGAAACAAAAAATGCCTTTTTTTTCATTCTTCTTTGAACTTACATTGGCCAGGCTTTTCTCAACATGTCAAAATGCATATTACAAAGGCCTTTGTCATATTGGATCATATTTAATATGCTTCCATCCACAATACTCTGCCAATCAAATACTAATGTAGAGTATTTCGTATTTGTAGTATTAATTACTTGGTTGCTACTCGTAGACATAAAATACTGTCAAATATCTGTTTTTCAGAATTAATGTGTTGACAATCATGGAGATATAGAAGTTATCTGGAAACACGTAATTACATTTTAGAGTGCTTACAGTGCATTTTTCATTTTATAGTCGAGTATAAGCTGTTACTTCTCTTGAAACCTCATTGTAGGTTAACCTTTTCACCATGGTTTATTTTACTTCAGTGAACTGATGGGTAATAGCTGTAAAAACCAATGACCTTGCAGTTGCCATGTTTGATCAAAGAGCCCCTCCCGATGGTATAGCATCAAGATGGTTCCGTCTTTGGGAGCCGTAGAATTTCATTTGTCAGTTTCCCTGACTATAGATGTTAAATAGGAATCACTTTATTCTTAATAACAATACAATCTTTCTTATATGCATACCAGAAGAAAGAATATTGTTTAATAAATGAATGAAATGAAAAAACAAATAAGTAAAACCAGTATTTCCCAGAAGTGGTGTAAAATATTTTAAATACCATTTAACCATCCAAATGTGAGTATTCCAGATTGTTCACAGATTGTTTTTTAAAGTTTGTTTAAACCTGTGTTAAAATCTATTGATACAATTATTCTATTAATAATACAAAATCATTAACATTTAAACCTGGATTTCTAACCTTCAGCAAGTCCAGGAAGAAATCTCCAGGCAGATCACTGTCTTTAAGTTCACCCAAAAGGTGCATCAGACATTCGACCCTCCACTGCTCCGCAGACAGCTTTTCAAACAGCACATCATCCTCATCACTGCAGCGGTGTGAATGCAAAACAAACAAAGACAACGACCAAAAGCTATGAGCATGTCTCCGAAGATTGTAACATAAAATGATTTACAAATTTAGTCTGACAAGATTAGACGAGAAGAAAATACTACATACCATATTTTCCAGAATATGTCACACTTTTTTGATAGTTTGGCAGGGCCTGCGAATACTACTTGAGTTCGACTGATATATGCTGTTTTCTTTTTTTTGTTGTTAATCTCTGACCACCGACACAGCCCGCTATGTTGTTTTTAGGCTATAATTATCTTAAAATGGGGTATATTAACGAATGTTTAGGCAGTTGTTGAAATATACACACACAATCTCTCTCTCTCTCTCTCTCACACACACACACACACACACCATGCATGACATTTACTTAATGCATGTGTCGTTAGTCAGCCTACATCCCCATCTATATTTGGTCTGCAGTTAATAGTTTTAGTTTGCCCTTTCAATTTTTATGACCTCTAATAAGTATTAGCATTTAAATCTGACTTGGGTCAAGAGAATTTTCAATTAATTTTTTGACCATATTTTCCAATGGTTTATTATTTAGTGCACGACAAGAACTACACATTGTTTACCACCTTTTAAAATGACACCAATACGAATGAGGCGCATCTTGACTAAGACAAAGAAAACTGTAAACACATGTTAACGATTACTATAGGCCAATCTTGGATTAGTCACATTACCTGCAGCCTTCTCTGCAGCTAAGTTGAACTCCACCATTGCTTCCAGCGGTGAAATAGAAGCCTCTTGCTACATCATTCTTCTGACTCTGTAAACCTGAGAGCTGTCTGAGTTGTGACAAAGCTGCAGCGGTCTCTGCATGGCTCAGATACCACAGCAAAATATCCTGACATTGGGCTCTGTGAATCATGAAGAAATGACAACCCACGTAACATATTGGTCAATAGTCGATATCAGAATACTACAAAAAGGAACATTAGAATAAGATAATTTATGTCTAAAATGTATTTTCCTGTGTCTATATTCTCTTGCTACTGTGACAGTGAAGTTTCCCCGAATACGGGATGAATAAAGTTATCTAATCTAGTCTAATATACCGGTACACTACACTAGTTTGTTTCACATCATTATTGCTAAACACATAGCAGTACTATAACTGTTGTTTTTTCAAAAACACAGTGGTAGTACAGAAAACAAAACCTGTACCGTAGATTGGAGACGTTTTGCTTGGTGAAACAGAAGAGTGTGAAGAGAACTGGAAGGACGTCTTCTAAAGCTGTGAGGAGAGGTGCAGACGGAGTGTTTCCTACAACCCAGATCTAAAAGCAAGAAACCCAGTGAAAAATATTAGATGAAGGACATTAAAATTTGTAGGAATGTTTGACGCTAGAACAAGAAATACATATTATGAACGTAACAAAGATTGAAATATTTACAAGCACTCCTTTGTCTCAATGCATGGCGTTAGATAGTTAGAAACTGAGAAGAGTAAATACATTTGCTGAGCTTCCAGAAATTAATCGTTTTTTGTAATTTGATCATTTCATACGTAAGCCTGAATAGTGCATGTTTGAGAAAACTATTTTTCTTCCAAAAACCATCCGTGAAAGGAGTGCACTGTAGGCACTTTTGTTGGATCTCACCTTGGTAATATCCTCCACACATTGCGTCATTGCTCGTTCTTCCACAGCAACTTGGCAGTGAACATCTGGAAATCCACAAACAGATTTCAGTTTATTGCAATTTTTAAAATACATATGATTGCTGCTGCGCAGAAGAGACGAGAGTAATGCGAAATTGCGCACGCGCGCAGCTTAGAGGGAACATTGCACACAACTACCAACTAAACCCTTTAAAATAGCTAAAATGTCCCAATTTTCTATAAAAGATAAGAGGAAAGACACAAAATCCTTTTTTCAAATAATTTATAAGTGATAAGGAAATTTATTAATGTCATAAAATGAATAAAGCATTTGAAAATGCGCCCTTTGCCGCTGAAATACAGTGGTACCTCGACATACAAGCACCCCGACATACGAGTAAAATTTTGAGCAAATAATTATCTCTAGATACGGGACACATTGAGATACGAGAAAGCCAGGTGGCCAAGACATGAGACTGTTTATGATTTTAGCGCACAGTCTTTTTTGCCGCATCTCTTTCGTGTATAACAGATATCTACGAGCACTGGGCGGAGCGTTGCATTTTTTTTTTCATATTATCAAATATAAAACCATACCATTAAATATTGTAAATGGTCAAACATGGTGTGATTATTACCAACCTGTAGCAGTGATGCACTGAGAGAGAGGACCCAACAGAGGAACAAGCAAGTAGGGCTGAGCAAAGCTACCTTTCTCTTGTAGCAAGTAGAGAACTCCCCTGGTGGCCACACACTGAAACTGTTGGGCTGTAAGCTTGTCATTCACATGCAAGAGCTCAAGGATCTACAACACAAAATGCGTTCTTATTAGTCACAAAAATAAAAAAAAAAAAAGACGTGTTGAGAATTAGTGCTGAAAAGTGGTGCATGTACAAAATAAAGGCGATGCTAGTATTCAGTAGTACTCAAAATGCACTGTACTGGGCTTTTGTACAGACTTAGTAGCAATTCTAATTGTGTTTTATTGCTTTTCGTAGTGAATATTTTTTATAGCGACATAGAGAGAGCAAGGCTTAAGGCATGGGTGTGCAAACCGGTCCTCAAGAGCAGGTTCCCATTACAAACAATGAAGAGGACACCTCTTTACTAATCTGCTTTCTTGAAAGTGTAAACAATTGATAGGGCAGGTTCCCATTAAAAAATGAAGAGTACACCTCTTTACCTATCTGCTTCCTTGAAAATGTAAACTGTTGATAGCAGTCAGGTACTGCTTGTTTCAGAAGAAACCACATGGGTTTCACTGAATGTGCTGGAACAGTTGCAACAAAAACCTGCACCCATTATGGCCCTTTTGTGTAATCGTTCGGGCACTGCTGGCTTAAGGTAAAGCAATGCATTAGGAAATGACAAGACCTTATGCAAACCTTAAATACCTGTACATGCATTATTATATCATCGAATAGCATGGGGATGGTGAAAGTACACTTCAAAGCTGAAGAGTGATCCGATTGTGAGCTCCTTTATATGCGAGCTAAAAACAAGATTATTTTCTAGAGCATATTCATAATTGCCCCTATCTTTCAAATTCTTCGTTACATGTCTTTTGTTTTTCATCCACTCATTGTTTCTATTTACTGCTTTAATTGTTTTGTTTTAGACACTCTTGATGATTTAAAGTGACATAAACAATTTCATTTGTGATTCTATTTCTTTAATTGTGTCTCGCTGGGGCAGCCTAGTGGTCTCACAGTTGAAATCAATACCCCGTTGAATATCTAAGTACTGTTTAATATGGGTTAGGGGTTGAAAGAACTGTTGAAAACAGTAGATATTTAAATATTAAACTCTCGAATAGAATTTTGAGAGCTGGTTTCAACAGTACTTACATATTAACCTCTCATGAATAGAATTTTGAGAGCTGGTTTCAACAGTAAACTCTGTCACCATTTGACCAGCGACCAAAAGGCACCAAACGTCCGGCCGGCCAAACGTCCGGCCACGGTTCGCTGGGATAAGCTTCAGCACCCTTCCCAAAACTTGTGAATCGAAGTGGCATGGAAAATGAATGAACTAATAAATTGTACTATCCAAATAAATTTGCAAAATTTTCTAGATGACTAAATAATGGTTTTTTTAGTCCCAGAATCAAAGCATTACGTGTTTATGTGTACACTCACCTGGGAACAAACTTGCTTATAGTATGTGTCAGCTGATACAGACTGCTGTGGGCATGCTGTGAGAATCCTAGCAATACTGTCACATTTTTTCCAATCTGACTCACCACCTAGAGGACATTAGAAGTATCACAGACTTGAAGCCAGACATTTTTGTTTACCATTGCCAGGCTCTGTTAAGTGTCACTCGCCTACCTGTTCCAGATTCCAGAATGGCTCTGACCACAGCCTGGACCCCATTAGGTTGCATCAGACGCTCAGACAGCAACTGACCACACAGACGCCTCAACCAGCCAGGGGCTGTTCTGTTTTTGGAATTAATGGCGCTGCCTTCTGAAACAGACTTCATGGAATTGGGGAAAGCAGATAAGTTCACTATTACCGTATTTTCTTGCATATACGCTGTATTTGTAACTCAAAAAAATGACTGCATCAAACGTACGGCTTATATCCGCACTAGACTTACAGCGCTGGTATACTCTTTCACCGACCGGTAGATGTCGGCAAATTAACATTCACTATTTATTTTTTTCCTTCTGATTTGCAGTAAGAAAACAAACAATAATGGATGAATTATTATTAAAACAGTTATTTCTGTATATATCCATACATTTTTTGTGCCTATGTTATTTTTTGGAAATCCCCATGTGAATGAATACAGTGGTACCTCGACATACGAGCACCGGGACATATGTGCAATTCGAGATAAGAGTAAAATTTCGAGCAAACAATTATCTCGAGATACGAGACACATTTTGAGATAAGAGAAAGCCAGGTGGCCAAGACATGAGACCGTTTATGATTTTAGTCTTGTTTGCCGTGTCTCTTTTCTTTCACAATGACATTCATGACGAGATTGAGAGCCTTCTCTTATTATGGATAAAAGATAAACAGTTAGCAGGAGATAGCGTGACCGAGTCAACTACATGTGAAAAAGCCAGCGGAATTTACATGGATTTAATAACAAAGAAAGGACCTGAAAAGGGGGAGCCTTCAACACCTTCAGAACCCTTTAAAGCGATCTTAGTGAGTATAAACCGGTTCATAAATGAGAGGAGATGATGAATTAGACTTTAAGGATTTAAAATTGTAAATTCCATTTGAGAAGTGTGTTCATATTGGGTTTCCATACCATATGTTGTGAATAATGGTTTTGTCATGTTCAGCATTTGGCAGTTACCAGTACCATTGTGATCCTTGGTATGAACTAAAAAAGGTACCAATTTTTAGTCACAAAATATCGGTGTGTGTTATACACGGTTGCACGTTATACTCGAATACATACAGTACTATTCATTACTGTATACAAAGTCAAACTTTAACATACAATTTAAAAGTGTAGTATTTGGTATCTTTGCCTTTAAACTATATGCCTGGGCAGAAATTTTGGTCCATTCCCACAACATGATTCTGTCATGAAATAGAAGTCCATTTTGTTTACAAATATATAGGGTTTTAAATTGGCCTTATAGTCCAAAAAAAATATCGGTGTTGGGTTGGTGTTCTGTGACTTCGGGATGTGGTGCTGTAAAGTCTCTCTCACAAAAACATACCTGTTTGGGTCCACCTTGTAAAATAAGGAGTTCCTTGATGACCACTGGCTGATACACCTTTACCAGAAGACTTTGGAGAGCTTCCCGACAGTTTTTACGTTGCTCTTCGCTGAGGTCCTAGAAAAAAAATTCTCACATTGCACCAGTATTTTGACAAAAGCAATGGACAAAAATCATAATTTTACAACACATCTCCACCGTACACAACCTTTGTACAGACCAATGAGATCTAATGAAAAAAGCTGTATTCCACATTGCTTGGATATACTGCTCATTCAAAAGAGAGAAAACACACTACCTGAATATGCTTTGTGTCGCTTGTCTTTGACTTCTGGGGCTGATAGCCTAGCTGACTGAGCGCCGCAATCATGTCTCCAAGGTGCCGGGAAAAGAGCAATGTGGCAAGAGATGACAGTTCAGCCAATTGCAACAACACAGTTGTCGTTGTCAGAAGCTTGTGTGGTACCCCAACAGCTTGTTGACCACATACCATTTTTTCAACCATTGCACCAAATGCAGACCTGCAACCCAATGGCACACCCACTCCTGGAGCTAAGTACGGACAGAGCCCGAGAGAAACCACAAACTGAAGGGCAGCACCAACTGTTTTCTGCTGTGTGAAACTGAGGACATCTGGGGGCAATGGCGGAGCCATTTCATGGGTGTGACGTTTGGTAGCGGGGGCAGGTGTCTGCTTGAAATGCTCAAGTTCATCTGAAAGGTGGCGTGCTAAACTGACCAGCAGAATGAGACACTCCTGGAGAAAGCTCCACATCACATCCTCTGTATTATTTAAATACCAGTATGCGTCAACCACTACTTTGTCCCTCAGTTTCCGAGCGCTAAGCAGATTGCTGTCACTGTGCAGCCGCTCCAGGAGAACATCTCTGTTCGCCTTCAAGGCGGATAGAAGCGCCTGCTCCTTGGAGGTTTCAGCATTACATCCAGATACCTCTGTAGACAAATCAAAAGTGTTAATTTGGACATAAATATCTCATCTCATTTTCTAAACCGCTTTATCCTCATTAGGGTGGCAGAGGCTGCTGGAGTCTATCCCAGCTGATTCCGGGCCAGAGGCGAGGGGACAACACCCCGAATCGGTAGCCAGCTGATCGCAGGGCTCAAGGAGACGGACAACCATGCACACTCACACCCATACCTAGGGGCAATTTAGTGTCGTATCAGCCTACCATGCATGTTTTTGGAATGTGGGAAGAAACCGGAGCACTCGGGAGTCAACCCATGCAGGTCCGGGGAGAACACGCAAACTCCTCACAGATGGACATAACCTGGATTTGAACCCAGGACCCCAGAGCTGAGAGACCGACACGCTAACCACTCGCGCTGGGCCGCCCACGTACGTAATTATATGCAGGTGAAAATACAGTGAAACCATTGAGGACTGTAACATTAAAAAGTAAAATTTCGAAAACATGTCTTGGTACAGTTGTCTTCTTGGTCCGTGTGAATCTCAAACGCGAATAAATTCTTAATACTCACCACCAAGAGGCTTTGTGAGCACACTCAAAGCGGAGATGATTGCGGCAGTCATGTTGATGTCAAATATTTAATTAAAATGAAAATGAGCACATAATTTACTGCGTATCTTTAAAAAAATGTTTAGCTGGTTGCTGAAGCCACGTTCAGGGGCGCTGAAATTATACGTCACGTTACATCGTCGCATTTTTATAGGGATGCATTCAGGAACCGTAGGAGAAAATGATTTGTAAACGCTACCACAGTTCGCATGGCGATTATGAGCATTAATACATGGAGAATGTCAACAGAAAGTGGCCCTTACTACAAAAAAAAATGTATTGATGGAGTTATCCGCGTGAAATAATGAATAAGTGAAGAAAGTAACAGATTCACACAAATGACAGTGTGTGTTAAACAGGACTGCCGGTTTACTTGCATCTCATTTTCTGAACCTCTTAATCCTCGTTCGGGTGCAGGGGGTGCTGCAGCCTATCTCTGATGTCTCCGGGCCTGAGGCGGGGGACACTCTGAATCGGTGGTGAGCCGGTAGAGCGAGTGGTTAGCACATCGGCCTCATTGCTCTTGGGTCAAGGGTTCAAATCCCGATCACGTCTACCTGTGGGGAGTTTGATGTTCTACGTGGGTTTCCTCCAGGTACTCTGATTTCCTCCCACATTCCAAAATCTTACATGGTAGGCTAATTGGACAGGCTAAACTGCCCTTAGATATGGGTGTGCCCTGCGATCGATTGGCTGGCCACCAATTTAGGGTGTCCCCTGCCTCTGGTGTGGAGCTGGGATTGGCTCCAGCACCCCTGTGACCCTAGTGAGGATAAAGTGGTTCAGAAAATGAGATCAAAATAAACTTTGCTTTGGGGCTTACTTAGAAACAGCGGTGGTTCGTGAATTTTCCAGCGACGCTTTGAGCTATGTCTGAATCAATCCAAACCTCAAAAAGTATTTTATGGCTATAAAACCTTTATTGCAAATACAGCTGCGAGACATAAATAAATAAAAAATAACCTCATACAATTTAAATTTTATTGAGGAATATAGCCATATTTTGCTCACCAAAAATCTTTCTTACCCGGACACAATATCCAACCTCCTTTCTTTCCTCTTTTTCTATCGTCATCGAAGCTGATGCTGAAAGTCGAGCCTTTCCTGTCATATTTCTGGCAAATATTTTTATTCGATTTAGTGCTGAAAATGTTTGTTCCATGTTGTGACAGGCTTACTTGTTTGGTGTTGTCCAGCCTTTCTTAATGATGTCCAGCTTTTTTTTCTTGAATAGTCCGTCCCAATAATGGCTTTGACAGTAAATGTGCAAAAAAAAAAAAATCAATTTCTTCTCCTCCTTCAGCCATTGCGGGTTGACAAGACTGCTATTAAATCAACACAACAATATATTTGCTTGCGCAGCTCGCTCCAGATAGTTTGGTAGCTCTGGTTCGTCTACTCTATCACTAACCAATTATAGTTGGTGAACGCAATGACGTAACCTACGCCTGTGAAAAGACAATGATGTATCTATACGCCTGCGAGAAGAGAATGACGTATCCATATGCCTGCGAGAAGGCCTTGGTGTCACCAAATCTAATTTTGATTGGTTAAAGCAACAGTCTTATTGACGCTTGTTTAATGCAGCAAAGCCTGCAGAACTGATTGTAAAGGCCTTGAGGCAGATTTCTGACCCTGCCAACAAATACTGGCTGAAATGTGATTGGTTAAATGCTTCAATATGAAAGCACACATCTGGAAGCAGTGCTACCAGGGGGCAAAACATTGAAAGGAAGCTAACAGACAATTTGTAATCATTTAACAAGTATTCATGGGCAAAATATAATTCATATCAGTCTGTGATTCAGATATTTCTTAGCCCAGCAGAGAAGGCCTTGAGGGCCCTGATGGCACACCGCTGCTTAGAACATATTCAACTTAAAAATATAAATAAATACAAACTAACTCATCACCTTATTGTAGTAACAGAGTTTTCGTGTCCCAGTCATCCTTGGAGCTATGTCATCTGGGGTCTTATTTTTAACATGTTTTTTTCCAGTTAGACTACATTTAACAGTTATGGATATTAAGATGCAAACATTTTTACTGGTTGATAAAAGTAATAACACTGTGCACAAATTACTACAGTTAAATACCTTTTTGTTAATAAGCAGGCTATAAAAATAGACAAGGCAACACAATAACAATGCACATATTGCTGTGAATAAAAATTAAGACAAAAGAGGCAGTGTATAGGATTAAATATTTTATGTACAAACTCTGATGAATACAATATTTAGGGGAGAACACCAATGGCTTTTCTCTACATTCATTAAACACAAGCAGCATTATCAATTGCCAAGGAAAAGAATGTATGGCAGATATCAAAACTGGATAGCACTTCATTATTCTGGGACTTCTTCTACGGGATGTTTGACACGTGCTCGGACTGATGTCACTTTAGATACCTACTTCAACCCCTAAAAAGTTAGGACGTGAAAAAGATTAGGAATAGTATTGTAATGCAATTACGTGCAAGTGCTAAATTTAAACGTTTTACTCAAAATAGATTGTAGATTACTGATTTAAGATTTGAACTTAAATTAACTGTATAATTTGAAGGGAAAAATATTTTGCATCATGCAGTGGAAAAGTCCTAGTTTAGTTTTGAAATATATTTCAAGTGACACCAGCCAGAAAACCATTGTCAAACATAGCCTGTATATTCATACATGATATAAATGCGTGCCACTCAACTGTACATTGAAAGAACTAAAATGTAATGTGAAGTTTAATATATTTAATTTGGACTCAGCCTTCTATACCATGCCTCAAATGTGACTTTTTGCCAGGCTAGAGAACACATTAAGTTTGCCAGCCTGAAGACTTTTCAGTATAAAATATAATTGTGGAAAAAATACACTACTTGTCAGTTAAACGATTGTCATCCCTTTGGGCACAATTTCACAGACAATTCCGGTGATAATGAGGTGTTTGGTATCAACTGAGTTGTTTGTAGAAGCAGTACAAAGGATAACAACATTTGCAATGGCAATTCAAACTTATTTGCAGCAGACTCCCCTTATTAGAGATATTCATGCAAAATGCTTTCACAACCTTTACTCGCTTCTATACACACACTGACCAGACAATTAATAAGACGCATCTGCACAATCTATCGAGAGAATATATGAATTGTTTTAGTAAAAATGCTTGAGATGACCAATGTATTTTTCAAATCAATGCCAAAATACCATTTTAATGTAACTGCCATTTACGCTGGTATAATGGTAAAATTTGCATGAGCACAGCAACATTGATGCAGTTCTGAATGATTGTCAATCTATGTGCCCTGCAACTGACTGGGGACTAGATCAAGGTATGGTTTAGCCCCAAACTTTGCTTGAACAGGCACGTGCAGAATCTAAAACAGGAAAGCACTCCACAAAATCCATTGATGAATGTAGTCATACCTCTACTACCAAAATTGGTTCCAAGTCTTTTTGGTAACTTAAGTTCATACGTAGGCGTACTTTATATGTAAATTCTCTAATTCGTTCCACAGTCCTCACACAACTACCAACTAAACCCTTAAAAATTGGTCAAGGTGTTCCAATTTTGCATGAAAGATGTGAGGAAACACAAAAATGAGAGAAAATTATAAGGAAATGATTTATTAATGTCTTAAAATAAATAAAGCATGTGAAAATGTGCCCTGCGGCACGGATATATCACCCTCCACGGCCGTTATATATATGATACGTTTGTCCGCCAGATGGCGGCAAAGTCTTGTTCTACCAGGGCCGAAAGCCGTCCACTTTGTAGTACATTTGAGACTTTTACGTGCCGTGTGTGCGCACGTGTTTGTGTGTGTGAAAATATGTGCTAGGTTGCATTTGTAGTTTTTAATCGCTTAATAGGGGAATTAAAAATGAAATACATATACGTTTTTGGGGGATTTCGTAACTTGGATCTTTTTCGTATCTTGAGTCACTCATTTGCATATAAAAACAATCGTAACCTAAAGGAATTTGTGAGTAGAGGTACTACTTCTAAAGCTCGGCCCAAATTCACTTTTTTAATTGACAAGATTAAAAATGGATAAAGGTAAATATTAAAAGACTATCTTAAGCGATCAAATAATTGGTAAAGGGTTTGAGATTAGTCTGTAAGGAAATAGGACTAATTACATATGTAGCTCACTTTTTGTCAAATATGGAACTTACAGTGAGTACCAATCTTGAGTTAAATGGCGTCAATCAAAACAAACATTTCTTAAAGGTGCCAAATCAAACTAATTACCTGTCATTGACAGTGATGGACATCCAGTTTAGTTAAACTGACCAAGTGTGAATGTTCATTCATTTCAGTTTCATTGAAGGAGATGGACGTGAAATCCATTTTGACTGGGATGGCTAATTCTTTCCTCAGTCAAAATGGATTTGACGTATAGTACAGTAAATGGCAGCTAATGAATTAAAAAAGGAGGATTTGGAGCATCACCCTTCTTTCGGAATCTATTAAGATTGTGCAGTTGTACCTCTAAAATTGTCGTCTGTGAATGCATACTTCGTTCATAACCAGAAACGCTCTGTTGCAGGTTATTTGTCCAGTTTACCAGTAACACTATCAGATGTTAATTCTCCCTTAAGACAAGCAATGAAAATTGGGGAAATTCTGATATTTTGGACCATTTGAGCCACTCTGAGATATTGGCAGATGAAGTGATGTGTTCAAGCGACAACATAAAAATACTACTTAGAGCAGCATCTCTATAAGATTTTGACAAGCTTGTAAAAACAAATGGTTTTACTGTGTATTTCCTGTACTCGATTCCTCGTCCATTCTCTCTTCCTCCATCTCTATACCTTCATCCATCTTTTCATTCCCACCTACTGGCTCAATCTCTTCCTCATCCCCTCTCCTATCTCCCTCTCTGGGTACTACATTGCAGCTGTGTCGCCCTCGTTGCCTTTGGCCACGGCGCACCTTGCGGGTAAAGCTTTTTCTTCTTGGGCCCAAACAAGATATCTGGGTTTGGGCTGTGGGACACATTGTGGATGGCGCGCACATCTTTGACATTGATGAGGGGTTTTGGGCTGGTGTTGAGACCAGTGAAGGAATAGAAGCTACACCTGGTGACTGGTCTTCACATGTTGATGTTATGGCTACAGGAGCATGCGTGTGTGAATCTAAAGAGATGGTTGGTGTGTGGGTTAAGCAACTCATTGTATCCCCATCCAGTTCTCGGTGTAAAAGAGGGTTGGAAGATGTGCAGACTGTGGATGAATCAGGGGCTGTAGAGCAGCCAGTGACTTCTTCATTAACGATGGAAGGGGAATCTTGGATAGAAAAAAAAACATGAACATTTTTATTAACAAAACATTTTTTCATGTCATTGCTGTCAATCTGAGTAAAAATGGGAAATATGTTGTGTGTCCTCTCACCAGGCCCACTGCTGTCCTGTGACTCATCGGTCATCAGTGGCTCTGCCTCCTCCTGAATTGTTGGTACTGACGCAAGTAGACCTGAAACACACAAAATGTAAACATGATGCAATTATAATACAGTGGTACCTTGAGATACGAGCCTAATGCGTATTAACAGAGTAACAAATAACTAGTGATTATGTTTAATACTACTAAAATGATTTCGGAGGGGAGACAAAGGGCCATGAATTGGTGGGCGTAGGGACATTTACGTCAAGTTTCGAAAGAAGTTCTGGAGCCAATTAATTTTGTAAGTGGAGGTACGACTGTAGGCTGTTGGTTGCTTTCCGATGCGCTATTGTTCACATGATCATTGCTAACTTTAATATGTACTTTTTTAGCCTCTGCTTTTAAGATGCTATGTTGGTATGATAAGAAAGCATGATCTTGTCTGTGGCAATCCATGTTGAAGCAATGCTGTGCGCTTCAGTATTTTGAGCCTAGCTACAGTACCATCTTTTAGCCACCAGTCTTAAATAATCCTCCTTCAAAGCAAAAACGGTGACTGGAACTAGCCTTAAAATACAGAGAAAACTCCAGCCTGTGTTGGCCCCTCCAAAGAGGTTGTAGCGACAACTTGGGAGAGAAACTGCGGGACAATTTCAAAACATACATAAATTAAAACAGACTTACTGAGTCCTCTGTAATGTGAAAGTTGCTGGTAAACTTGTTTCATCCTTTCAATGTTGAGCCGACTGCTCTCTGCATGGTTGAGCATTGGTTTTGGATAATCTACTCCCAAAATACAGTTTGCTGCCTTCTGCACAGACTCCGGAGCATTCCATGGCTCGTAGATGTAGCGATTTGGGTAGTCCTTTAAAATGGGAATGTAACGCCTACAAAGAAGATCAGTCTTTTACGACAACATAGATTTACACTTAAGTGATGACCGAGTAGTTTTATGAAAAAAATATGTGAGTGATTACAAATCTTAAATTTAAAAGAACATGGATAAATGACTAAAGTGGTACAGTATAGCAGTGGATATAGTGCATAAAAATACAAATCATAATGTGAGTTCTATTTTTTTTTTCTTATTTCATCGCTCGTACATAGTTGAGGTAGACCTACGATGTATATTCTGGACATGTCTCATCTTTTTAAGAAGGACAACTTGAACAATAGGTGGCAAACCAGATACATAGATGCCACAAAATGGTACCAAGTACATCAAGTTCCTGAAACTAAGTTAACATAATTCCTTAGAACCAAGACTCCAAACAAGACAGTGACAGTGATCTTAATACCGCTCCTTTGTATCAGCATTATGGTAACAAACAATCTATACAGCTGATGCCTGTGAATTGGATAACATGACTGGAATCTGACAATTTCTCAGTGATAGTCACATATCCCCTACAAAATGTATAATGCATAGTTACTGTGTTGATTTTAGTAACCCATCATATATTTAGTATTTCTCTAAACCAATTTTATACAATTGCTGTAGCAGTAGCTTATCCCAAAAATAGAAAGCAATTCTTTAATTCAATAGGGATGAGTTTATTCCAGAGGCAATGGCAACATTGTGTAGTGGAAAAATGTTTTCTTATAAGTATCATACTTGAGGAAATTTTGTTGGTAATTTCTTGGGGGAAGGTATACTGTGAAACATTATTTCTGACATTAGATGACCTGCAATTCATACAGTAACCTCTGTATTAACCCTCATGGACAGATACTAGTTTATTTTATGATGTAAAATGCAAATGTTTACTGTACTTAGCTTACCTGATGTAGTCTCCTGTAGGGTCAGTTCTTCTTCCAAAACCAACAGGACAATAGCAGTGGAAGAACTGCTGGAAGAAGGCACTACAAGACAGCCACATCCAGCTCCCAGCATTTACACTCCAGTCTGCATCCAGCAGAAGTTCCTCAAACACCTGAAGGAAAATATTCTCACTCTGTAACACTCTCCCAATAATTGTAATTACAAGATCCCAATGAAGTTGCTGGCAAGCATCTGCTCTACACATAAGTGTCACTACAGGTGATAAGGCACAAAGTATTATTATGATAAGTATTACTGTGGATTGAGCATGAATCTGAATATTTGCTTCGAAGGTCCATTTATATTGTATACCCCAATTTTTTTTTTACCATTTTTAAATCATTGTGATATCTGTTGTATTTCAAAGCTTTGGAAAAGTTAGGGTTGGCAATATTTTTCTGTCAGAAGTTTCACACTGTATCTTACCTTCATACCACTCTCCCAGCTTATCCACAGGTCACCTCTGGTAAGGAAACAAGCTACAGCATGCCGAGCCAAGTGATGTATCCAGCCCTCCTTCCTGAGCTGAGTCATGATTGCATCAATCCAAGGGTATCCAGTCCGGCCCTCAGCCCATTTGGCTAATGCTTCTGGATTTTGATCCCATGGAATCTGGAAACAAATTTACGTTATAGTTGTTTGACCCTTATACTGCACTAATATTTAGTACATGCATCTTCTTCTGGGAGAGGATTATAGCTGCTAGTTAGTTAACATAAACAGGGGGCTCTTAGTTAGGTTTGATCTCTGCCCACCTGAACACAAATTGGGTTTCCATCCATACGGTCAAAGTTTGGATTGTTGGTTGCAGCCGTGTAGAAGAACTCTCTCCATAACAAGTGTCCAAAAAGGGACAAAGGAGGACTGCAACGCTTTCGGAGCTAATGGAAAACACAAGGTAGAGTTTTGAGACAATAATTTCAGGGTAACAGAATATACTAAATATCGGTTACCTTCATGTATAACTCTCTGAGGTTGTAGTAGAGTACCCTACAGGACAGGCAACCAAACCGCAAATAAGGACTTAGCCCGGTTGGACTGGCATACAGAGAGCACATGTTCCCCCGAGGACGCTCTAGGTTTGCCACCCACACCTATACACAGAGAAATGCATTTTTTTTTTAAACAGCCATAAACCATAAAAGTTAAAAACTTGAAAATTATTTCTGATAGTGTCTTGCTACATTGAAAAAATTCAAGACAAAACATGGAGTCAATATGATGTGTAAATCCATTCATGGTGTGTACCTTTTTGTCCAGATGTTTGTTTAGTCTGTCCAATGCTTCTGATTCTCCTCCATGCCACACAGCTGGAGGTAGACCTCCAGTCCTGAAACCTAAAGATGTTGATGCCAACATTAGGTTTTAAAAAGACCTCTTAAGCAAGAAATAATTTACAGGGAAAAAAATCCATTATCTTATTTTCCATTATCAGTGACAAAAGTGTGATGATATTGGTCACTAATTTATATCGTGCTATATTAGGAGGGAAGGAAGATTATCTTTGAAACCTCCAGACTACTCAGGGACGTAGTGATAACCTCAGTCCCAGTCTGCAGAAGGTCCCAACCAAGTGGATTTCCTGTAGGTAGCTCCAGTTTCTTATCTAGGTCTACAATGTCTTGTGTCTGTCTTGCTACTGCAACCAAGAAATTTCCTGAATACGAGATGAAATAAAATTCCAATCTAATCTAATTAGGCAGTTTCTGAGCGGTTAGCAGTGAACAGCTTGAACGTCCACCTCGGGTTGTGACATCGAGGCTTCAATTTGACACTGCTGCTTTGCTGTGCGGCATTGGCATGTTTTACCAAGCTGTCTTTCAAATCCCCCCAAAAATGCATGGTAGTCTGATTGGACACTCTGAATTCCCTCTAAAAACAATGAATGTGAAAGCTCCTTTGTCAATATGGGCCTGCAATTGGTTCCGGTTGTGCTAGAACTCCTGCCCATAGTTAGCTGGTATAGATTACGGCTCAACTGCAACCCTTGAGGATAAGCGTCACAGATGACGCCGAATAAATTGTTTTATTAATGCATACAATCTCGATGGAACAAATGAAGATAAACTTTAATGTGAAACCAAAATTTGTTTACCTAATTCTTCCAGTGAAGGTATACTGTAAAGCTGTTCATGATTGTCTGAAATTTCAGTGTGACATTTGTCCATCTGCTTTTGGTTGATGGGAGGTAGTGGTCTCCTGGGCAACTCGAGTCTGCTCACAATTGTCTGAAACCTCTTAAAGGTCAGCGGAGGGCTGTTGTTGTTCATTTCTATTATCCTGCAAGAAAAAGTGAAAAAATTCAACACATTAGCAGCTTTGTCACAGGTAAAACGCCCTACAGTCAAAGCTGAAGTGCACTCAAAGCTGACGTGCGGTCTTCGCAAGCATATAATAAAAATACGATGAAAACAAAATCTGCCATTCAGTTACATGAAAACCTTGTTTATACAGTGGTACCTCGACCTACGAGAACCCTGAAATACGAGAAATTTGAGATACAAGTAAAATTTTGAGCAAATAATTATCTCGAGATATGAGACAAATTTTGAGATGTGACACAAATTTCGAGATATGAGAAAGCCAGGTGGCCATGACATGAAGCTGTTTAGGATTTTTGTTTTTTTGCCACATCTCTTTCGTTTATAACAGATATCTACGAGCACTGGGCGGAGCATTGCATTTTTTTCAGGTTTTTTCCTGTCAATCAGTGCAAATGGCGGAGCGATCGCTAATACGTATATTACTTCTCGTTGGCAAGTGGTCGTGTGTTATCCTATTATGAGGACATTTGTGTGCATCATTTTTCGGAATATTTTGAAGGGAATACAAAAGCAAACAGCCCTTCGATAGTGAAAGTCAGGGTGGAGGCGGGGCAAATAAAGCCAACCCAGGACAAGAAAGGTATCAAACTTTAATACAAAATTAGAGTTAAGTTTAGTGTAAAGTTAGATTACACTTATTTTTGAGTGTGTCTGCATCCTAATCCAAGATCATTTAAATTTGTTTGTTATGTTACAACAGCGGTGCCGTGAAAATAGTGAAATAAGCGGTACGTACAATGTATGAGAGAATGATGTCTGATTTTTTCCCCAAATGTCAAACTTGGGGGTTGCTATAAAAGAAAACATTAAATTAAAATAAATTTAAAAACAGCTGTGATTTGTTTTTCAACTTTTTCTTAGCCAGTGACAAAGCTGTGTATTTTTATTTAGTATCTTACACAACCTCTGTATATCTGCCAATACTGCATCCAGGGCTAGTGGATTTGCAACAGTCATGGGTTCCTATTATTCATCGGGGTGTGACTACTCTGAGCGAGTGCAGTAAGCACATATCCACCAGCACTCAACCTAATACCACCCTCGACTCGTCACACATGCACATGAAGTCACAAACGAACGCACGCATGCATGCACGCGCAATAAGCTCCCTTCAGTCTTAGTGCTATTCACGTTGTTTTCTAAATCATTATGTAATGATGCCGAGTATGGCGGCTCGGCGGCTGAGTGGTTAGCGCGTCCATCTCACAGTGGGGGACTTAAAATCCACGCCGGTCCACCTCTGTGGACTTTGCTTGTTCTCCCCAGGCCATTGTGGGTTTTCTCCGGGTACTCTGGTTTCTTCCCACATTCCAAAGACATGCATGGTAGGCTGATTGGATATTCTAAATTGCCCCTAGGTGTGAGTGTGACCATGAATGATTGCTTGTCTCCTTGTGCCCTGTGATTGACTGGCCACCAATTCAGGGCGTTCCCCGCCTTTGGCCTGAAGTCACCCCCGCAAACCTAGTGAGAATAAAGTGATTCAGAAAATAAGATGAGATGCTGAGTATACTCTACATGTAGAAGAACAATCATTGTTAGAGAAATAGCATGAGGGCCATTTTCTTCCCTTTCAACACTCTCTTTAATCTGTTCTCAGCAAGGTGAGAGTGGTGTGACCCGCTACATAGTAGTACCATGAAATTGACTTCTTACAGGTACTTTAGGCTTTTATCTTCTTAGTACTCCACATGGGAGCCAAATTACACACAAAAACAGTTCTGTCTTGTTAGTTGGGTTTTATAGATCTCAAAAATATAGAAATTAACTAAATACTAATTAATTTGTTCCCACACTGGAAAAAAAACACCAAAACACAGGATATTGGACTGGAAAAACTATTTAGTTTGTTCTATTTCGACATCTATTAACAGAGTAACAAATAACTAATGATTATGATGTTTAATACTACTAAAATTATTTCGGAGGGGAGGGAGAGGGACAGAGAGACTTTTTGCATAGCAACTCACTTGTAACATAAACAAATTTAAATGAACTTGGATTACAATACAGACACGCTCAAAATTTAATTTAATCTAACCTTACACTAAACTTAATTCCATTTTTTTACCATTCTTGGCTCTTTTTGCCCTGCACACACTTTCAGTCGGAGTTTTTAAAAGCAACCTATAGAGGGTTGTTTGCTTTTGTCTTCCAATCAAAATAATCCAAAAATGAAACACACAAAGGTCCTGACAAAAGGATAACCACTTGCCAACTTGATCGAGTGCTCCCTCTCGTATTGGCGAGCAAGCTCCGCCACGCATACAACACTAGTATTTTTCAATTATTTCGTGCGTAATATCGAGTGTCATCATACGCCTTTTCTTCGCACAATTCTTCATTCCACCTGCTTGCTTTGGACCCATTGTTATTCCCTTTATTCTGTACTGACTAACTCATTCAAATGTGAAAACAATGACATTATCGTTAAAAAAGGGGTAAAATATGATTTAATTTGTTGTTGTTGTTGTTAGGTTGTCCAAAACAGATGAGACAACTTCCTCTTTACATTGTGAGAACAAATAAATCCCTTCCATGTCTTGGTATGATATGATATGGGACGCTGGCGAGGTTCAGTCAATCGTGTGATCTCTCTCGAGCATTCTTAAGTACAGATAAAGTACACAACAGGGAGACTTCACTCAATCTTTAACTGGGTGGACTCAGTGTAGTCCTTCATCTCATAATCGCTTATTTTGGCCACATTATGGTCCTTTACCTCTCATGCTCTGTGTACGCTAACCATGCTAAATGATTATCTTTTCCTCACCACCTTCTTTGTCTACTGAACATTGGTCTGCAACAAGCATTAGGGCTCCTGTTCTAGGTGGTGTTCGGGTGGTGAAATGTGTTATCTAAATTGACTTGATTTAAAGTCTAAATATTATTGTTGACAAATATTATTTGACAATAATTACCATTATTGTTTTGTCGCCAAGTACTCATTTAACGTGCATGCTTGTATGTGTCACCAACCTGTCCAAGTTGTAGAGGGTATGGGAATTTCTGACGATAGTTTCCACTCCAAGTTCTTGGGCCATCTTGATGATGGCACTGTCCCTTTCCTTCCCATATGGCTCTGGGTCATACTCAAAGGTTAGCCTTGTCATTTTCCATTCCTGTCAAGAGACATCATTTTTCATTCATCAAACGTGTATAAAGGCGGCCCGGTAGTCACTTCGTTAGCGCGATGGTCAGTGGTTCTTCCGCCTGGCTTGAGTGCGGGCAGTCTGGGTTCGATTCCCACTCAGCGGCAGTGTGATTGGTTGTTTATCTCTCTGTGTTCCCTACAACTGGCTGGCGACCAGTCTATGGTGTAGTCTGCCTTTCGACCGAAGACAGTTGCATTATGCTCCAGCAACCCGTTCGAGGATGGGCGGTATGGAAGATGAATAAATGATTGAAGTATGAGTTTGCGAGTGAAAGGTTGTCCGTCCCCTTGAGCCTTTTGTACAGGCTGTCCACCGAGTCATGGTGTCCCCCGCTACTCATAGTTTGCCGGGATTGGAAGCAGAACCCCCCACCCTCCATGCCCCTTATGAGGTTAAGCTGTTCAGAAAGTAAATTAATGAATTCATGTTTAAAGCATAAAAACAATAGCAAATAGTGGAAAGAAATGTTTTATGCTTTGTATTTAGTTCATTCTTAAGGGGAAAAAATAATTTCAGATATGAGTAAATTGACATACGAGCTCAGTCCCAGAGTGAATTAAGCTTGGATCTCTAGGTATTACAGTGATGAAAACAATTAAAAGGAAAACAGTATAGCACGCTATATTTGACTAAGAATGGCATATTATGCACATGAGTTCAGAACACACCTTAAAAAGTCTTGGGAACACCTCTGCAGGCTGCCCTCTGACGACAAACAATCTGGAGTTAAGTTTTTTCAGACTGCAGTCCAAGTCCTTCAGCGCCTCTAGTAGAAACCTTTTGCACAAAAGTGATTAAAAAGGTATTAGAAGCTCTAAGACACATTCCCCAAATCATGTAATGTAAGGTGCTATAGCAATGTAACACATTGTCATAAAATATTCATTAGTGATATCATTAAAATTGCCAACCCGACAGGCAGCAAAGGTGGGAAATCACATTTTATCTAAACCTTCATCCTTCACAAGATATTTAAACATCAGGTCTCATTGTTAACCCCCTTAAGTAATCAATAATAACAATAAAGATGGTTAATGTTTTTTAGGTCACTATTGTGAGAGATCAGTTAAAATATGCAAAAATAAAACATTTTTAATTACGTGTCATTAGAAACGAAAAGGATTGCCGTCCTTAGTGTGTTAAGAAAGCGCAATTTATATAATTTTACAAAGTATGCATTTATATTTTAAGCGGAGTCATAAATATTGCACTTTACTTTCGGTTAGGTAACACGGGCTAACGGGTGCCGAACGCGTCATTGGGAGTCCATTACATAAATCTAATATTACATCAGTAAAACTACATTTTAACACGAGCTGCACGTGAATTATTTACGTAAAGCCGGCCCGCAAAAGTGCCTCTAAATAACACAACCCGACCAACCCACGAATATTACTTTATCCAGGCGAAGTGCCTCAAAACAAATCGAGTGAGACCTGCCGATTTATCATGTACGACACACGATTACAATTCCCTGAAGGGATAATTATTTTCATGATTTGAGAATGAATTCCATGAAAATAAATTGATGAAGAGTTCTTAAAGCGTCCAATGCAGCGTCGACGAGCATAACATGGAAAAACCTAAAGTTGGCACTCTATTCTAAGATAGCATTAGCTGACTGACGTAAGGGGGAGGCCAGAGCCTCAACTCCAGACGTCGCATATTTATACCAGCACATAGCCAATCATTCCAATTCCATCTTTCCACTTTACACCAGCTTTAGTTTGTAAAGACAACTTGAAAATATCAAACCTCCATCGATTGATTCCCACGTTGGCGGCGCCAGCAAACCACGGGTCCAGTATATAAACACACCGAACCGAATTAGCTCCATTGAGGGCCTCCTGTAACGCTGGATTGTCGTGTAAACGAAGACATTTGCGAAACCAGTGCACCGAATTGACCACCATGATTCTGTCTCATTCCATCATCAAAGAAAAAACTCCAGTGGAAAAGTTAGTAGAAAAAAATCGGTGAATAATACAGTTCTAAATCGGTCCTGAGTGCCCGAACCTGGGAAAGTTTACTAGCTGTCAAACTGGACTGGAAGCGACTGTGTGAGCAAGCATAGGCGCGGGGGTAGATTTCTTTCGTCTTCATTGGTTGGCTGGCTACATTGTCAACAAACGTACTCAACATTTGATTGGTTGGTTGTGAGACGTTGATGAACTTTAGGAAAAAACAGTGTCATTAAATGTTTAATGTGAAAGTTGGTCGATAAAGTACGCAACAACGTTCACAAATAAATGCAGAGAAAACGTTTTTCTCCATAAAACTTTTCCATATCAAACTCCTCAAATGAAAGATTTACATTTATATTCCGTAGGAGTTTCAATTCGTTTTTTTTAAATAATTCATCCCACCCTTTGATTATATCCTACATTGCACTTCCCAATTAAGTGGTATCTGTGATAAGGTTACTAAAAAACATTTTCTACGGAAAGTTCATTGCATTCACCTTTAAAAAATAAATTTATTTTTGGGGTATTTTCTGAAACCTGCCTTTCTTCAAATTATTTTTTCTTCTACGTTTTTGGCTTTGTTTTTTTTATTCATTATTTCTCAAAACTCATTTTTTTAATTTATTATTTTTGGGGTGTCATTCCAATATTTTTCCCTAAAAAAAACTGAGTTTTGAATTTAAAAAAAAAAAAACTACGTCAAAAATTAATTATTTGAAAAACTACAAAGAAAAAAATAATTCTAAAAACAACCCCAGAAAATTTATTAATTTAAAAAATGGAGGTTTCAAAAATAATAATTAATTCCCAATAAAGGAATAAATAAATTAACTTGAAAATGGACTTTTTAATTATTTTTTTTAAAATTCTATACAAGAAGCTTCCATACTTTTCTCCTCCCTAGATGGTGAGAATGGGCTTCCATGATTGTCATCAGCTGTTTCCTGTTAATGATCAATTGTTATGACTTTAAAAGGGCTCTCGCATCTTCAGTTGTATTGCAGACAAGGCTTTTGCGCAAGTCATTTATGTGCTCCTAGCAGGTAAGTGCGATCCTTGGTGGTCCTTTATACATTTAACTTTGCAGTGCTATCAATATACCACTTAACCCTTTCTAGATGTTCTGAAATCATCTCATCTCCACTAACACCAACATTAAGTGAGTCATGTGATTTTGTATTTTAAGTTGGCTATGTTTGTCAGGTGTTTGGCATATTGCTAATTATTGTTTTCACCAGGATGTGGATTTCATGTCTACTGATTGGAAGCATAATCTGTAATCTTTTACAGACTGGTAAACTTTTCACTATTTAAGATTTTAAAGTACTACTATAGTCTTTTTTTTTTTTTTTTAATAAAAATTGTTTATTGTATGTCTGTGTTTATAGACCATGTGTATGCTGCACCTCAGGGTGTTTACATGCCCGAATGGGGTTATTGGTCCCAAGACTACTATGATCCTTCTCAGTTGCCTCAAGCCTCAAGTTCTAGTGATGCAAGCCAAAATACACCTGAAGGAAATGAGTTTCAGGGTCCTAGTTTGGACACTCTTCCTTATTGGGGTCCTGGTTATGATGCTGGTTCACCAGGTTATGTTGATTGGTATGGTGCTGCTTTTGCACCTTCTTCAGGTGGACAGTGGCATGCTTCTACTGGTTATGGTCAAAAGGATGAGCTGGACCAGCCTGTCTTGAGTGATGTATCCCAGCTGGATCCAGTCTACTCCTATGACTCTGGCTCAAGATACAAACGAGGAAGAGTTGTGTATGCGCTATCTCGCTACATTCCTGGTGAGCCCAGTATTCCATTCGGTCCATTCAAAAAGCCTTCAGCCAAACCTAATTTGAAGAGACCTGCAAGGCCTGGTTATTGAAAAGCTCCTGCTGGTAAGATTTTAAACTCTGCCAAAATGCATTATTTGCAGTTTGACTTTATTCTACTCAACAGGTCATGTACTTGGAGGACAACACTACAGTCAAGATCCTTACCCTAAAATGACAGGAAATTAAATAAAAAGTGGAATTTCTAATTGTTTGAGCTCTTTAATTGCTATGGCTGTTTGAAATATTAACATCTAGTCCTGTATAAGTCACATTGCTTAAACTTAAGGTGCTGTCCCACGCTTTTAGTGTTTATGCTCCTGATGGTACCTTGAGTAATGAATTTTAATATTTGCTCATTCTTTCCTAAAACTGTAGTATGTCATTGCAATTCTGTTTAGGAACACTGCATATTTCAAAATTCTCACTTGCAAACCTGTCCATCTCGACTTGGTGCTCCCCTTATTGTGAGCTATTCCCCATTATTATTAATTGGTTTAAAAACAGTACAATTGCAAAGACTGTCGTCTAGCGGTCATATGCAAGTATTACTTTTTATATTTCAGTGGCGCAGGGGCCAAATGCTTTTACTACAGAAATCCTTATTCTGTTTTCTCAAATTTCGTACAAAATTGGTACATTGCTCAATTTAAGGGTTTACTTGCGAGTGGTGTGAAGATAGAAAGTATTAAAACATCTACATACAGCTCACAAATTTCCCAGGTGCAGAGGAAAAGTTCTGGAATGGGAGTTTATAAGATGTATGACTATCTATTGATTTTGTTGAGTTGAAGTGATGGCTACCACTCCGTGTGCCACTTTACCCTTTGGCCCATATGTAAAGATGAGTGGCCCTGATGAAAGTGGACAAAGTTGATTGTTCAACGAGTCTACAACTAATATGTTCACACCACCAATCACATGCTGTTTGCCAGATATGCCAAGAAACCAGCAGTTTTTAAATAGTACATTAGCCACCCCTTTGCCACAAAGCATGTTAACTACAGTATTAGCCCCAATCTAAGATCATGTTTTTGCATTGACATAAAACTGAAAAAGTATTGGTCCTCTTAAATTAAGAGCCTAGACATACCCATTCATTAGGGCAGAGGATGCCAGATATCTCTTCAAACTTCTGTGAATAAGTAAATGAATTACTTTCCTCCTGATTCAAATATGAAAGTAACTGTTACCTTACTTTATAAGAAAAGAGAATATGAAATATGATTTTAAGTATTTTTGTTGTTCTGCTGTGCAATAAAGTTTTGACAGGCATCTCTATTTTATGAATTTGCCTTCACACCAAAAGACTGACCCGAGCCGGAGTGCTAACCATCCACCTGCCGGGTCATATCTCGACTCACTAATTACTCTGAGGCGCGATGGCTCCTTTAGTAAACTGGCTGGCTGCTGCAGTGTGCTAACCAAGCACATTCATAGCGCCACTGCGAATGGGAAACCAGCAAGGGAGATAATATAATAAAAAAAAGCCATAGCCGAAAATGAAAACGTATAAACCTCCATTAACATTTGGTTGCAGGGCCATATTCATTCATTCATTCATTCATTTGCTGAACCGCAAGGGTTGCGGGGGTTCTGGAGCCTATTCAAGTTAATAAGGGAGACTAGGCAGAGAACACTCTGAATCCAGCCAATCACAGGTCACCAGGAGACAGCTGTCCACTCACACTCATACCTAGGGGCAATTTAGTGTGTTCAACCAGCCTTCTTTGCATGTTTTTTTGGGATGTGGACAGAAAAAAAGAGTGCCTGGAGAAAACCCACACAGGGGGAGAACATACAACCGCGACACAGTGAGGACTGGTCCGGAATCGAACCCATGACGCTCAGCACTCAGCGCCGGGCTACCTTCAGGGGTGGCATGCTGAAAGCAAAATATCTTACATTTACGTGTCGTGACTACGGCAAACATTACGTTTAAAAAAAACAAATAATCATTTCAAAATGTATTTATTTATTATTTTTTTGTGGGGCAACTTTGACGACGATAGGGTCAAGAATGCTGCCTAAAGCCTTGTTGGGGTTTTGATCCAATGTCACTGATAACAACTCTTCAGGGCCAGCACGTAATTTGTCGCCTAATATAAGTAGTTTCCAGGAAGCTGTTTCTATAAAACAACAAAATGCTAACCAGCTGCTACACTATATGTGAGATTAGGCAAAAGTGGAAATCTGCAGTTCCGCTGAACAGGTGCACATACCCAATGAATATGAAGATATGTATCTGGGGAGATTTCATTACAATTATTACAGTCCTCTGAGAAGGGAAATCCCTACTAGTTTTGTTCTTGGTCAACAGACAAACCAATGCTCATAGTCTACTTATGGGATGTAGTATTAGCAAGGGAGCTGATGAGGTCATGCCTCTCGCGATTGGTTAGAGATGACTTCTCCTCCTCCCTCTTTCTCCCTCTCTTTCTTTTTACCATCCATTCTCATTCATCCCATCGCTCTACTACCTCATCCACCCACTCTCCTCTCTATCTCCTATCTTACTGGTGTCTGTTTGTCTCTCCCCTCCGCTCGGCTCCTGCCAGGAAAATGATGATGACGATGATGATGTGAGAATGAGACTAGCCAATGATCAAGCATGATGGGTGAGCAAGGGGTGTGTCCGCAGTCTAGCTTGAGGCTGATTCAGGACTCAGAGAAGGAAGACGGAGAGAAAAGAGGGAGGTAGAGGAGACAGAGGAATTAAACATCCTTAAAAAGGCAGAGACCATAGAGGAGGGAGGGTGGTGGTTGTCACCACTCCACAGGGGCTCAATCTGTGCTGTCATGGACAAATACCGACCAAAGAGGCCCACCACGCTAGCTCTCCTCCCACAGCGACCACAAGCCGGAACCCAGGTAGGGATTAGGGATGGGTCCACCCTGGTCATTTGGATGTCATTGAAAAGCGCTGAGAGTATCTATGTCTGTTTGTGCATGTACCCACATTATGGGTGGGTCCTATACTTTGAAGCAAGCTTTATCAGTATAGCAATATGTTTGTGTGTTATGGTATGCCATCTTCAGCATGATACAGCAGTGTTGTTTGTCTCAATACATCATGTGACCACTGTTCCTGTAACACATTAATTTTTCTATTAAGTTATTTAATTGTACCGGTTTTATGAGTGACTATTTATGTATTACATATTGTCTGCAGTGGCCACCCGATGGTACTGTGATTCATCTGCCTGACTTTGGTGTGGCCTGTCTGGGTTCGATTCCCACTCGGTGGTGGTTTGATTGTGAGCGTGAGGGTCTGTCTGTTTTGTTGTGCCAGCAATTGGCTGGCAACCAATTTAGGATGTCCCCGGCCCATCGCCTGTGTTTAGCTGGGATAGGCTCCGGCACCCCTACAACCCTTGTGAGGATAAGTGATATGGAAGATGAATGAATGAATATTGTCTACATAGCAACAACATGTTTGATGGTTTTTACACGAGATGTGCACTAACAATGGTACAAGATCTACAAGCAAAGGCAGGTTTCTCTTTGTTTCATAAAAAAAGAAATGAAAAGTCAGTGTTCAGTGGTTGGTCGTGTTAGGAGTAGGTACCCCTTTAAATGAGCTGCATCCTGTTCATGGTGTCATATTGTATCAGTGGGGTTATCATAACGCAGCTTCCCTTTTAGAATCAGCAATCAAGTTTCAAAAACATTTTTATTACTTAAAAAACATAACAGATAGAATATTACTTGTTTAGATATTGTACAGATCAGGGTTGGATGAGACAGCCTAAAAGTTCTATGGCAATATTTTGAGGAAATAGTAACTGATTGCTGCATTGGAAAGACAGATCTGTTATTGTACATATTTAAAAGTCCAGACTTTTCCTTTGTAATAAAAACAATGCTAATATAGTGCACAAGTTCTGTGACAAAATTTTCAAAATTAGGACTTTAGGAACATATAATAGATATTTATATCATATTATCTTCAAACCTTAATATATGAAAGTTCATACATAAAAAATGCAAGACTTACTAGCATGACCAAATTTCGAAATACTCCCATAGCAGAATTTCAGGTAGCAAAGAGTGAGGCTTTTTGTGGGTAAAAGCTATAGTAGGCACACTGAGTATTTTTAAGGTGGGTACATTGAACTCGCATTGCATGAGCTCAACCTATTCCACAAAAAAATAACTAAATTCCACTACCAGTCTAGAGTGTAATCTGCCTTTCGCCCAAAGTCAGCTGAGAAATTCTCCGGCAATCCTTTCAGGATGTACGGTAGGGAAGATGAATAAATTCCACTTTATGTGTGTAACGCTTCCCATGACCCCCATCTCACCTATAAATAATAATTTGAGGCATAATTTGAATAATCTCAATTTTAATTGTTTCTATAGAAAGCACTTACCACGAGGGAGAGAGTCTAGTGGCGTGACAGAAGTGTGAGCCAATTGAGTAGCCATAAAAAACATTCATCCATTTTCTGTATCAATTATTCTAACAAAGGTTGCGGAGGGTGCTGGAGCCTATCCCAGCTAACTACAGGCACCAGGCAGGGGATAGCCTGAATTGGTGACCAGTCACTCATAGCGCACAAGGAGACAAACAACCATTCACACTCACACTCATACCAAGGGCAATGTAGAGTTTTCCAAAAGCCCACCATGCATGTTTTTGGAATACGGAAGGAAACCAGAATACCCGGAGAAAACCCACACAGGCCCGGAGAGACCATGCAAACTCCATACACATACTCCCTAACATAAAAAAAACGGTAGCATAACATGAACAAAACAAAATTGTGGTAAACTTGGGGACATGGTGAATGGTTACCATATCTCCAAGTTTGAATGCATTTTGATTGAAAATTCTATCATAGGAGACCACTAGGATGAGCAGCGTGTTGGCTAATAGGGGAGTCTGTTAATGCAAGATGCTGCTTTGCCCCTTGGTGGGATGTCAAGGCACTCGAGAATGCCAAGCACGAGGGAGCCTTCTGGATTTTGTTGCTTGTATGGTGAAAATCTGCTTGCATAATGAGACTCGTATGTTCTTGTGACAATGCTTGTGTTGGACGCGTTCTCTGACATTACTCTCCTATATATGCACACATAATATAGAGTCATGTCATGCCTATTTACTGTTTTCTGTGATACGCTGCCCAAGATGCCTCCACAAACACTCTATTATCCACATTCAAGAACACTAACTTTGACGATCTGAAGGAAAACTCTAACAATGACTTACCAAAGTGTTGACAGTTTATTCAAAGTCATTATTAGACAAAAGTCACAGAGCAACAAGAAAAAATAATAACCAGCAATCAAAACTGGGGCCCGGAGTCTCATTTTTGCTTTATGCAATAAGCAGGTAAATGAGAAGTGGAGATGTTTGACAGATTTGATCAGTAATTGGCTGGTGGGGAATCCTCCACGGATCGGTCATGAATTGGGGCAAAAGTATGTCGGACCGTGTGGTTAGGTTAACATAATGCTTATTATTTTCTTTGAGCGTCAGCTAGGAGTGGTTGCGACTTAGAACGTTATGTCAATCTCATCTCATTTTCTGAACCACTTTATCCTCACTAGTGTGGTGAGGGGTGCTGGACACCCTAAACCGGTGGCCAGCTGATTGCAGGGCATAAAGTGACCAACAACCATATGCTTAGTGCCGTCAAATAAAAAAAATTATAGTCTTTGTATTTGTATTTGGAAACGTCTGTGAAGAGAAATGTGAAGGGTTCAGTTAATTGCATCTTTAATTACTGCAGGAAAATTAAATATTTTCAGGTGACTGATATGACTTGATTACTAGTGCGGCCCTGTTGAGTGGTCAAAGGACGGCTAGGACAAAAGGACAGAGAGGGTGGCTAAAATTAGTTTGTGTATCATTTCTACCGCTGATAGTAAAATGTAATGCTGTAAGTTGCAGACGAGTAGAATTTCAAAGTGATGTACTTAGAGAACAATATGGGTTGAAAATTGAAGCAGTGCTATTTTCAGACTTTTCGGTCAGATGTCATCGGAGGTCTAAATATCATTCAAAATCTATAATGTTTTCTGCACTGACAATGAATGATCAGTAAACTGGTATTTTCAGGTGGTTTATGAATTTCCCATTGCTTTAAGAAAAAAATATATACTATTTAGGTACAGTGGGCCAAATAAGTATTTAGTCAACCATCAATTGTGCAAGTTCTCATACTTGAAAAGATTAGGGAGGTCTGTAATGTTCAACATGGGTAACCTCAACCATAAGAGACAATGTGGAGAAAAAAACCTGAAAATCACATTGTTTGATTTTTAAAGAATTTATTTCCAAATTAGAGTGGAAAATAAGTATTTGGTCACCTACAAACAAGGAAGATTTCTGGCTCTCAAAGAGGTTTAACTCCTTCTAATGAGGCCAAATGCTGTCTCCACTTGTTACCTGTATTAACAGCATCTGTTTTAACTCATTATTGATATTAAAGACACCTCTTCTCAACCTCAGTCTCTCACACTCCCAACTCCACTTTGGCTAACACCAAAGAGCTGTCGAAGGACATCAAAGACTAAATTGTCAACCTGTACCAAGATGGGAAGACTGAATCTGCAATAGGTAAAACGCTTGGTGTAAAGAAATCAACTATGGCAGAAATTATTAGAAAATGGAAGACATACAAGACCACTGATAATCCATCTCGATCTGGGGCTCCATGCAAGATCTCTCCCCGTGGCATCAAAATGACAACAAGAACGGTGAGCAAAAATCCCAAAGCCTCACAAGGGGACCTTGTAAATGACCTACAAAGAGCTGAGACAACAGTAACAAAGGCTACTATCAGTAACAAAATGTGCTACCAGGGACTCAAATCCTGCACTGCCAGACCTGTCCCGCTGCTGAAGCCAGTACACATCCAGGCCCATCTGCGGGTCACTAGAGAGCATTTGGATGACCCAGAAGAGGACAGGGATGTGTTATGGTCAAATGAACCCAAAATAGAACTTTTTGGTTGAACCACAGGTTCTCGTGTTTGGAGGAAAAAGAATACTGAATTGCATCCTAAGAACACCATACCTACCCACTGTGAAGCATGGGGGTAGAAACATCATGCTTTGGGGCTGTTTTACTGCAAAGGGACCAGTATGATCTGTGTAAAGAAAAGAATGAATGGGCCCATGTACCGAGAGATTTTGAGTGAAAATCTCCTTCCATCAGCAAAGACATTGAAGATGAGACATGGCTGGGTCTTTCAGCATGACAATGATCCTAAACACACAGCTAGGGTAACAAGGGAGTGGCTTCATAAGAAGCATTTCAAGGTCCTGGAGTTGCCTACCCAATCTCCTAATCTCAACCCCATAGAAAATTCTTTAAAAATCAAACTGAGATTTTATGCGTTTTTTCCACATTCTGTCTCTCATGGTTGAGGTTTACCCATGTTGACAGTACAGGCCTCTCTTATCTTTTCAAGTAGGATAGCTTGGACAATTGGTAGTTGACTAAATACTTATTTGGCCAACTGTATAAAAAGCAGTTCAGAAAATAAATGATTGAAGAAGTTCCTAAATTCATAAAGTTAAACACATACAAGTGTGAATTAAGAAAAATGTGCTTTTAGTCTCACATGACTGTCTTTTTTTGTTATAATCTCTCCACAGGACACTATTAACAACAATTCTCTTGGGAAGAAGGAGAGATGGAAGGACACCAAATCTTCATCTCCACATATAAAAGGTAAGGCAGAATTTAAACAGTGTCAGAGTTTGGTTCAGAAAGCCGGCAGTAAATTGGATCCAATTCCAGTGATAGTTGAACTCCCCTAAGGCTAACCTTTGTCACTGGTTCTCTTCATACCTTTTAGGGGCAGAATATTCAGGCACACCAAGGCGTTGACAGGTTTTGGCTGGATGTCTTATGTATTGCGTACAGTGATACCTTGAGATACGAGCTTAATGCGTTCCAGGACTGAGCTCGTATGTCGATTTACTCGTATCTCAAATCAACGTTTACCATCGAATTGAATTAAATATAAATTAATTCGTTCCCACCCTCTGAAAAAAAATCACCAAAAAACAGGATACTACAATGGGAAAACATTTTTTGTAGTCCAAAATTTAACATTGTAGTCTTGTGACAAATCAAAATGTGATGTCCACACATGGGGACGCCAGGTCTTAGGAGGTTAAAAGGTGGAAATAAAAAATAAATTTCAAACCATAAAATCATATTAAATTTGTAAACTTTCAGAACTTTCATTAGGCTCACATTATTACCAGTGATAGTTATCAAAGCGATAATTTAGAACAGGGGTGGGCAAACCGGTCCTCAAGGGCCGCTGTGGGTGCAGGTTTTTGTTGCAACCGATCCGGCAAAGGCACTCTAAGAAATGAGATTTCTTCAGAAAACAAGAAGCACCTGACTGTAATTCACTGATTCCGCTTCTAACATACTATATTGGTGGAAAGGTTTCTTCCTCCTATAGGTTGGAATAGTTTTCCCACCCCTGATTTAAAATGTCCTATAAAAGTATCTCAAACAAGTTGAAAAAAAATTGGTAAAAATTAAAAGAGTCACAGCTACCGCCCATACCCCCCTTCAAATTACCCAATGAGTAAATTCTGCTTCTTTTCTTAATGTTTTAAGGAGATCAAACACAACCTGATAGCCAATCAAAAGCAGAAGACAAAGTCCGACCCTGCACCCGGCGACCTGCACCTAAACCACCAACTGCCAATGGAGCCAACAGCAGATCCGTTACTCAAGCTGCACCTAATGACGTGCGGGCTCGATTACGGGAAAGGCAGCCAGCAGGAGCCACGAACACTCAGTCCTTGAGCATGCCTAGGAACCAATGGAGAGGTGGAGCAGCAAGAGGAAGAGGAAGAGGAGGAGGGAGTGCAGTCAGTTCGACGAGAGAGAGGAACTCAGGGGATGTCAGAGGCAAGGATAGAGTGACATCGGTGAAGGAAGAACGAAAAGGTGGTAGACTGTGCGAGGAGTCCAAAGGGAAGGAGAAAGGCAAAACCATAAATCAAAGACTTAAAAGCACGAGTGCAGATGGAAGAGGAAAGCTGTGTGCCAAAAAGGATGACCTAAGTTTAAGGGGGAAGCCCAAAAACTCACTCCCCAAACAGGTTTACCTGACAGCAATGGTGGTCCCACGGACACCAGTCGCACCAAGGAAAGAGGACAAGACAAAGGTCCAAGGTAAGAAATCACCAGGTGTGTCCGTCAGAACTCAAATGATCAAACACCTTTTCTGACCTTTTTGACTTTAAAGCAGTTTCACTCGCTAAATGCGTATATCAAATTTTATCATCACTAAGCAACATCAAGTATTTCCAAATATTGCTATAATATTATGTTTAATTAATAGTATGTACCTTTCAACAATAATAATGATGTCTGACAATTTCAACTGTTTAAAACAGCGTCGAAGTGCCAGTCTTTTTGCTCTCGTATGAGAGCAAAGGGCCAAATTGACTACATTCAGATTAGCCAACCCAAGTTTCTCTAGCATATTCAGCAATCAATTTGATGCTTTTACTCTTAACGCTACTGTTGCGTGTTTCTTTGTTCACTCCTGTCTTTAGTGTATCCTTAATTCCTTGTGGCGGTCACATGACGTGCTCTGGCTCTACAGCTCTGTCTCCAATTTCAATTACATTACAGCGCCTTCTCTGTTATATCCAAAATTCCAAATTATTTTCATTTTATAACAAGTATTCCTTAGTTTAATGTGTACACATTATTTTAGTATACATTTTCTAAACATTTATTTATTTGTTTATTTAGCCAGCGAGAGAACCCACACATCGTTTTTGTATAGATTTTTTTTTCAGTGAGAGAGAAACCTGGCCCGACCCAAATCCGAAGTAATGATTACCATTTTAGATCGGGTCGGGTTCAGGTTCGGGCTCAAGATCTTACCTCTACTTCTACTTAACCTGACTGAGGCAGCTGGGCGTTTACACTGGTCCGTCTTTGTTTGCTGTCATCATAGTGTGGTGATGTGGTACAAAATTGAACTGAACCCAAATATAGTGACTACTCCAACAAACGATTAGCCATTAACAAAACTAATAATACAAATTATTATTATTTATTAACTTGGTACACAAATGGCGCCCCACTGCATGATAAGAATAACAATTTCTGCCAACTGTAAGAGTGATAAATTCAACACAGTTATGATTTGCCATATTAAAACAGCAAAAGATGCAATTCCCACAGTTCACATTACAGCAAAAGTTTTATATGCCACTGTGAGCTGCTTCTCTATATATTGGATACGTTTATAATAAAGCCAATTGATGTTTTTCACATATTTCATATTTCACTATCTGTTTAATGTCAATCAAAATAAAACTGAAGGCAGATGAAAAGTCACGGTTTAAATTTTTCATCAAAGAATGAACTTTTGTTGTGGCCTTTCGCTACTGTGCTATAAAATGGATAATATTGTGACTTTTTCTTTTAAATATCTCACACCGAGTAATACAATGATTAATGATGTTTTGTCCATTAAGTGGTTCGGTAATTATACTCTAATGCCAGGCTGCGATAACCTCAGAACATCAAATCTGGTGGATTGAGGACAATTAAGGAAGTATAGGTATTCTATTTTGCCGGGATTAAGGCACGGTTCTGCCAAGTAATCATGATATTACACACTTGGTGCCTGTAATGGAAAATTGGTGACAGGCAAATCCAATAACAAAGAACTTTTGGTTGGTTTCTCCCAGATGCGACCTCTAAACCTCTTTTATTCATAATTGCATTTCTTGCAGTCATCACACACTTGTGTGTTCATCATTAAAAAAATCAAGATTTACTTCCTAAAACCTATATACAGTACAGTGAATAAACTAATCTGTGTCTGTCTTCATAGGTCAGAACCATGACAGGAAAAATCAAAATTCCTCTGGTCATTCCCAGTCTAGCAGTGAGGGGACATCCAACAGAATGTCTCTCAGCTCAGACACTGAGGGACCCCCACCAGAACCCCAGAAACCACCTCAATGTCATCAAGCAAACCCTGATATCGACGAAGAAGTGGAGGGAGAACCTTCCAGCATAAAATCCTCTCAAATGACAGAATCTTTGCCTAAGAAAGATCCAAAATCAGAGCAGACCAAGTTGAAACTGAAGCCAATACATGTAAAGGGTGACAGTGTAACTGAGAGCACAAACTCTGTCTCTCAGGGAGACCTTGTATGTTCTCCAACTGTACCAAAGAGTGATGCATTTCCGGTGTTAATTGATGACTCGGCTAAATATTCTATGGTGGTTGACGGACATGCTCAACTGGAATTGGTTGGAGTCAAGGATTGCTTGCACAGTAAGAGTGGACACAATGATGACAGTGATTCAGAGACTGTCTATCAGTCAGCCAACGAGGAGGAAGACCCCGAGTATGAGGAGGCGAGAAAAAAGAAAGAAGAAGAAACATGGAAACAAGGTGAGAACGATTTTAAAATGACATTTACTAGAGAAAATATTCTTTAAAAAATGTACATTCATGGGTAAATCTTCTAGTGCTCTCAGAGTATACCTGTCAACTTGTACGTTTTATACGTATTTTATACGTTTTTTTTTACCATTTCAAATCATGTACGCCGTACGCCGACTTTTGTACGGGGAAAATAAAAATAAAACGCCAATATTTATGAAAACCGATCTCAACAAGACCGTTTTGGCTAAAATTCAGATAGTCTCGTAGGTTGGTAGCCAACGACGCTACTGTCATCGATCGTTACTATTGTCACGGTATATCAGCAAAAATTATCCTAAATCGTATGTATTTTTTTTAGCGGTGCGTACGGCAATATCGATAAAGGATGACATGCGCATGCGTAGATATACATAGAATAAATATCGTGGAAGCAAGCATGGAGGAGCCACCAAGTAAGAAACGAGTTATCGCGAGTAAACATGCGGCGTACGGTGTTTGTACGTTTTTTGGGGGGGTTGTACGGGGAATCATAATCATTTATAAGGGCAGTTATCGGCAGAGGTTGACATGTATGTCAGAGCAAAGTCTTCCAACATTTTTTTTGTAGTTCTGGCCAGAAAAAATATTGCGTAGCTCTGAATTGTTATTTCTCCTCTAAGAACGGAGAAAAGAAGAAGAAATGAGGAGGAAGGAAGAAGAGAAAAGAAAGATGAAAGAAGAAGACTTGAGAAGACGCCGGGAGGAGGAAGTCAAGAGGAGAAGGGAAGTAGTCACAAGGGTCAGTAAGCACCCCAAAATTATGTCAACCAGAACATCGGCCCAAGAGGAATCCAATGGGGATAGATCAAGTGATCCCAGAAGCAAGAAGTTCATCAACCTCTTTTCATCTGACAATAACTACAGTTCCACTGGTTTGTTCATTCATGTCTTATAGTCATTTTAATTCTGTTTAAAACAGTAAAAAGTCATCAATTCTATTTTCAGGGTATTACAGTACGTTCAATTAGAAATGTGATGCAACTGCACTTCCTTCATAAAAGACAGCCTCAATTCCAATTAAATTTGGACATTGTGTTGAACAGATAAAAACACAATACAAACGTGGCAATAAGATTTTAAATGTTTTATTATTTATTGAAGGAGAATCATTCCTTAAGCATTTGACCAATGGTCTACAATGATTTGCAAACTCTTCTTTAATCAACATTAAAAAAAAGGTTTGGGATCTGAGGACTAGTTACTAGAGATTTATAGATTGGATTCTTTCCAATCCATGCTTGTTATACAGCTTCAGAACAGCCCACTGTCTCCATTCTCATATTTTGCATTTCATAATAAACCATACATGTTCAGTTGGAGACAGGTCTAAATTTCTGGCCGACCAGTCTAGTACAAACACTCTTTTACTACAAAGCCATCCTGTTCTAACATGTGCAGAATGTGGTGTGGTATTGTCTCACTGAAGTAAGTAAGGGCACCCATGAGTAAATTATTGCATGGATGGCAGCATATGTATGTTTATGCAAAACCTCTATGCATCTTACTTTACAGTATAGTGCTATAGGGTACTAAATAATAGTCCTATACTTTCACAATTGTTGGCTTTGAACCAAACACTGGTAACAACTTGGGTTAGTTTTTTCCTCTTTAAGTAAGAATTTTGTCTGATTATATAAGTTACCCCAGAAGTTAGGCTCATTTGATCAAATAATTATGTTAAGGTTTTATGTATGTCTAAAACAATGGAAATTTATTGGAATTGGGGTTGTACAAGTTGCAGCGTGACATTTGATCAATTTCTTGACTCTCTTTATAAAGTAATACAGTAATCCCTCGAATATCGTGGTTAATGTAGACCAGACACCCCTAATATAACTTTATTTTTCATTGCTGAGTCCTAGTAACAACAGTGGCTTCAGATTACGAGTTTCAGCGTGGATTTTCACATTTTTATGAACTTAAAATTATTACTTTTTTAGAATTAATAATCAATAGCGGGAAAAAAAATCACAAAGTAGTGAATTTGCGATAAGTGAAGACGCGATAATTGAAGCATTACTAAATTTTTCCACATCAATGCTTTGTGTGGGTTGTTAAAAGAAGCAATGTAAAAACAGAAATTGACCACGTGCATGTTGTGGAACCTTTTTTTTTTTCAGGCGCTGGCTCTTTTGGTGTGTTTTCTTGTGTTTTGGATGGAGTGGAGCGACAGCAGAGCCACAGAGCTGTATACAGGTTCACACATTTACAATAGGTGTTATAGTTCAGTGGTCCCCAACCACCGGTCCGCGAGACACCTGGTGCCGGTCCAAATCAGTAATAAATACAGTCATACCTCTACTTACGACTGCCTCTAGGTACGAAAGTTTCAGGTTATGAATTTTTTTGTATGCAAATGAATGACTCGAGATACAAAAAAGATCTAAGTTAAAATATCCCCCAAAAAGTAAATGCATTTCTTTATCCATTATTTTATTTTGAATTCCCCTTATTAGGCGATTAAAGACTACAAATGCAACGTGGCACATATTTTCACACACATACAAACTACAAAGTGGACGGCTTTCGGCCCTGGTAGAACGGACTCTTGCCGCCATTTGGCGCACAAATACCGGTATTACGTATATATCGGCCGTGGAGGGAGATATTTCAGTGGAGCAGGGCATGTTTTCATATGCTTTATTTATTTTAAGACATCAATAGATTATTTCCTAACAATTTTCTCTAATTTTTGTGGGTTTCCTCAAATCTTTCATACAAAATTGGGACACTGATCAATTTTAAAGGGTCTATTTGGTAGTTGTGTGAGGACCGTGGAACAAATTAGAGAATTTACATATAAAATACACCTCTTCTTACGAAATTTTCAAGTTACGAAAAAAGAAAAGTTGTTATAATAAGAATGAATTATTACTATTATGCTTAGGACTTTTTTTTACATCGTGGACGTTGTTCATGCACCGACCAAAACCTCACCTAATTTTGTCTTAAGTTGTCACCCTCCCCATTAGCCGGTCCGTGAGCAATAGAAAGAGCTTTCCCGGTCGGTCCACGGTGAGAAAAGGGTTAAGGATCGCTGTTATGGTTGAGTTGTGTCAATCAAGGCATTGGAATGAAATGTATCTTTCTTTACCCGTGGTTAGGTTTGTTCCTCGTCATTCCGACGAGCTTTACCTTGAAACCGACGACCCGGTCTTAATTCTCAACCAGTCTGAGGATTTGTGGTGTCAGGGTTACAACATGAGGACTGGTTCTACTGGTATCTTTCCGGCTTTCTATGCTGTTAGGCTAGCCAAAAATAATAACAGGGGTGAGCAATTCAATAGAAATAGAGCTTCAATCTTGATATTTGTGTAATCATTTTCTATAGGTCTATATTTTGAGCACACTAAAAAAAATCTGCATCTGTTGTTTCCTCAGGACTAAAGGATGGTTCCATAGAGCAGTTCCTGGTACGATTCTTAGGTTCTGTTCAAGTGCCTATCCACAAAGGCAGTGATGTGTTGTGTGCTGCCATGCGCAAGGTAAACATACCAGTCAAATATATCAAGTAAGACTGTGTGTAAGTGTTATGAATTCTGTAGAATGTTACGTCCAGGGGAGACGTCGGGGCGAGGTAGGAGAAATTAGGACCTAGCAGGTGAGGATGAGGCAAATCGTGCTCATAACCAAAACTTTATTAACTTAGGAGGGACCTTAGTGACCTTTTCCTCCATGGAGTTATTGTTTGTTATGTTTTTCCCTCCTTTGCGGTGATTTCGTGTTTTTTGGATGTTGCCCCTCTGAACGAGCGCTTGTAAATAAAGACATTCCTCTGAGGACAATAAATACTCTTCGTCTGAGTCCTACATCGAGTCCAGTCCTGATAGGTTCCTTATTAACTAATTGTCTGCCATTTGAGGCAATGCTCTGATGGAAAGGGGAAAATTTACAAATGTGACTGGGTATAGGAAAATGATTCATTTGATCTTTGATGAAAACGAGGAATTTTGACACAAAAATCCTAATTTTCTTAATGATGATGTAGTCTCCAGAGCAATGTGAAATGCAGTATTTAACTAAAAGACTCTTAGACCAGGCCACCAGGGCTGAGTATCAAAATCACAAGCCCTGAATTATGAAACGACCACTCTACCTCTGAGCCAAGCTGCCAAAATACTATAGTATTTAAAGGCGGTGTAGAATATATAACATGTTTATTCAAATAAACCTGCACTATGTTAAATATGGGGTTGTATTTCTTTTCCAATTTCTGTTCTGTCATCTCAATTTGTTTTTTGTTCAGATGCATTTTCAATCACTAAGGGAGGGGGCAATAAAACATTCGGTCTAAGTAAGATTTACACTGTTCTTTGAGAGATAAACGTTTAACAAGCACTAGGAATTTGCCTGCTTTTATGCTGTTGATGAAATAAAAGTTCACTGACTGACCTCAAACCTCATGTATCAACAGGTTGCATATAACAGGCGCCAAGCAGGGCAGCCTCCTTCATCCTGTGTGCTTGAGGTCAGTGTGAGGGGTATGAAGATCAGCGTCCAGGACCAGTGTCACTCTGCTCACAGGGTACGTGGAAAACTACAACAAATCAATTTTTGTGCACAGTACTTGTAATAACAATATGCTAGTACTCATATTTTCTTTTTTAGAAAAAAAAACAAGTACAACATCTCACAAAAGTGACTACACCCCTCTCATTTCTGCAATTTTTTTTGTCATATCTTTTCATGAAACAACACTAAAGAAATGAGACTTCAGTACAATGAAAAGTAGTTACTGTATAGCTAGGACAATAACAGAAATTGTTTGTAATTTCAAAATAACTCAAAAAACAGCAATTAATGTGTAAAATGATGCCTACAAAAGTGAGTAGACCCCAAGTGAAAATCTCAAAATTAGCCCAGCTTTGGCAATTACCACATTTTCACGACTATAAAGCGCACTTAATAGTCTTAAATTTTCTCCGTAATAGACAGGGGGCTTTATGATCCAGTGCGCTTTATATATGGATCAATACTAAAATTGTTATCACGATAAAATAAAATAAAATAAATAAGTCGATAGTGGACACCATCACCTACAGGTCTCGCAACTACGGTAAGCAGCCTGCGACTTCATTTCACCCCATACACGATTCATGCTAGGATATGTAGTTCTTTTGTCAATACATCCAGAAAAAATATTGAGCCGCAGTGTAATGCGGAGCGGAGCGCCTTTAAATGCGTTGCGCCATATAGTCGTGAAAATACAGCCAAGTATGTCCCAAGACCTAAAGGAGCCACTGATAACTGCCTGTGACTTAGAAATACGTCCCTGGACCTCCCTGTGATTGTCAATGCTCAAGAATTGTCATTCACTAGTAGTTTTTCCAGCGCCATCTGAAAATAAATCGAGTT
>NC_135509.1:18665000-18667500 GCF_051989575.1 Stigmatopora nigra | reverse complement strand
GGTCGTAGACCTGTGTATAGAATAAAAGCGGGGTTGTCAGACACTTCACGAAGTTGGTTTGAACATAACATCAACAAAGGACCTGTCTGATTATTTCACCCGTCTTTTAAAGGCAAATACACTACCCCGTAAATTCAGGGGTACAACATTACTTTCCTCTATAAACTTGCCAAAAGCAATTTGGAAAGGCCTTAAATTTACCTTCTTTGGGCCCTGGTAGAACAGGTTCTTGCGCGCCATCTGTTTTATGTCTCCCATTATAACATATAGGACAGTTTTTCACCTAGATTTGGTCATAAAAGCGAAGACCTCATGTATAACGCGCACCAGAACTTTGTTTCAGTTTTTGGGGAACATTTTTATACTCAAATAAATACGGTATGTCTCGCAAGCCATAGGTTCCGACCCCCTGAAATAGCTCTAATCTAATCCAGTATGTAAAACTGTGTTATACAGTACAGTATTCACTACATAGGACTGGTCTGTCATTACCAAATGTGGTTGTAGGTCAATGACTGCTTGTACTTTTGTTCAGTCTGAGAAACCTGGGACAATCTATTGTTTATTTATCTAGATAAATTATTTATTTAATAATTTATATTGTCATTTTTTTTCTTACTTGATTCTAATGTGATAAAAATTGAGTGGACGTCGACGAGTGACAAATTATGTCATTCGTATTTTTCAGTACAGTATACTATAGTTACCAAATTTAAGCAGAAGGCAGACATCGACGTGAGCTGAAGAAGTCCGAAAATCAGTGTCTGCTTCTCACTTACCAAGGCCATGTATTTTGAAATTGAAGGGTTATTCCAAAATTGGAAGCCATTTGTTTTTTTTAATCTTAACAGGGACAATGGACACTCAATGGAAACTATTCAAAGGTTGACAGTTAAGACTTTTATCACTTAATGGGGCAAGCAATTATTTTTGGCCATTAAAAAAAGCATTTCTTATTATTGTTTTGTTATTTAATTTTTATTTATTATTATTATGTCATTTTATAATTATTTTTTTAAGAATTTTTACACTTTCAGGAACATTCCTAAAGTAAACATTCTAAAAAAAATCCTAATTTGTGCATAAAAATGTCAAAACTCCTATCTTACATTGGCTTTAAACATTTGGTACAAGGAATTATTTTGTAAAAAAAAAGTATATATATTTTTTAATCATTAAAAGAGTAAGAGAAAATTTTCATTTCTGGGGGGGTTTCCAAATTTATTTGGTACTTAAAAAAGTTTCAAACATTCTTTATGTTGCTTTTTTGTCCGTGGTCAAATAAATTTACACAGAAACAAAATGTTTTGTACTTTGTATGTGAATTGTTTACAATTTGAAGGGTGGATACCATGTAAAATGGCCTCCAATTCTGGAATGACCCCATAATCAATTGAAATTAGTTTACATCTTGGCCTTTACAATTAACACAGTGCAAGCAGCTGTGCATCCTCTTGAAGTCCAAAATTGTTGAAGGAAAAGACAAATTGACAAAAAATCCAGTTTGTACCAACTTTATTCAGTTTTAGCCCAAAACGGTGCGATGATAAGGCTCCGTTGTTCTGTGCAATCAAGAAAAATGCAGCCTGAATTATTTTCAGTATCACTTGCAGCTTCCCTAATTTTAATTTGTGGTTTCCTGTTTAAATCTGATCACACCACTTTAGCACTTTTTCAATTAAAAAGGGAACCTTTTATCTCAGTATATATCTATATTACCTAAACAATCATTCCAAGCACCTTGTGTATGAAAATCTGGCCTTCACATTCACCAAAATTAATCAGATAAACATGTAATGCTGCCTAGTTTTAAGTCTTCTTCATGTTGTGTGTTTAAAAACACAACCTGCTGAAGTACATATCAGATTTAAGCAGTGGATCTGTTCAAGTGTTCAATGCAGAATGAGTGCCTCTTTATTTTTCTGATATAATTTATTTTCTGTCTGTATTGTCTTCAGATGTGTATTTGTACAGCTTGAAATGAATTAGTTCACTACTTTTGATGGAAATACTGATCTGATGTGCATAAAATAAGTGGTTGGATGAACTAATTAATAGTGAGCAACCCTCAGGATTCAAGCTCAAGACAAAATTTTCAAAATACAACAATTAGTACATCTGGGCACAAAGAAATCCATTCCCATTAAGAAAAAATAATCTGGAGTAAAGGTTGTTTTGTCAACCAAGAAAGTCTTATTTCATCTTTTGGATTACATAAAGCATCTTCATGAATGACTGTATTTAATTAACAATATGCATAGAGGTCGTATATTTGTATAGAAGGAATTCTATACTGGAAGCTCGACAAAAAGGGTGAAAACATTGCATGGTATTGATGTTGAATTATGCGCAGAGTTGTGCTGATAATGGCTATTCTTGTCAATAAAAAACATTCAGAACTGCACATACGAGTTCTTTATTTGGGTATAAAAAAAATCTATACACTGGTCCCTCACTACTTCGTGGTTCAGCCACCACGGATTCAGATCTTTGTGTTTTT